>NW_028279331.1:0-149720 GCF_059751315.1 Micrasema longulum
CTCGCAAGTTATAGGGAATATATGAAAACCCTATATAATTTCAACATTATAATGGTGTGTGTGAAAAAAAATCGGTTGTGTTAAAAAATAAATACCTAACTAAATAGATTTAAATACCAAACTAAATAAATTATCCAAACCCAATTGAATATTTTTCATCAAAAAACTCACGAGTGTCCTTCAAAAGACCTGCCTCGTGGAATATACCTTGTCAATTGAGTTTAAAGGGACATCCAACCCACCTAATTAAAAGGAGTTATTTTAATTGGGAGGCAACGTCGCTAGAATTCAGCCTTTTTTTACTTGTCCAAACATACGCATACGGAATGACTCTTTTTAGTGACTGTTCTACCGTCATGACGGGTGTTTTTTATTATTTGTATTTCGGTTAAATGTTTTCGTGTAAGTTTCAACATTTATTTGTTTTGATTCCGAGGATCGGTGATGCATAGAATGATTTTGTGGGAAACATCAAATCGTAGAATGTCACTATCATAACATCAATCTCGTTAAGAATTTCCGCCGTGCATATTATTGATGAAGGGGAAATCGGGGACTGTGAACACCTAGGCGATAAATACGTAACCAAAAATAAAACGATTTCACTATCGCGGATGCAACATTTAGACGCATTCAAAGCTTCTAACTAATAAAGTAAAAACAAATTTTAATGAAATTATTATTTGAAGGGCTACATTTGGACATGTTTTCATTTGATTTGTGTAAAAGAATTCAAAAAGATTATATACATAGAGGTTTAAAGTTCTATGGCGGGTGCAAAAATTGGCCCTGCCCATTAAATGAAGGATCAAATAATGTCGGTATTTTACTAATTAGTACACTTCTTCAATCATTTGAACATCCCAATGTCAAGGTTTCTAAGGGCTCAATTTTTTTAAATATAAACTTTGATTTTTAAAAAAAGTTTTTTTTTAACTAAGTTCAAATCTTCTTCTTTGGATTGACATTAAGTAAAGTGAAAACGACTTTGATTTAGAAATTGATGTCGAGAATCGTCTATAGCGGAATCGCTCAAAGGTGAAAATTATGTATTATGTAAAATTATAATTACAAGGTGTACAATTACGTTTGTGAAATAGAACCAGAATCCTGTAAGAATATTTTCGACTTGATAGCTGCTGTTAGATAAAAATCTGAAATAAAGAAATCAAATGAAGATAAGTCCGCCAAATAGTATTGTGTTCGCGTTCGTCCTCCATGCTTGAGATCCCTATTTAGATTCCTGGCAAGGTCAACGTGTTTTGTTAGTTTACACTGCAATGTTTCATTTTCCCTGGATTGGCGTCAGTATTCTAAAACTATCGCCTTACTTTCATGTAACAGATGATCGATATACGCTGCATTTGGTTTACCGATGTAGAGCCCTGTGTATCACTAGGTGCCTAAGGGAAATTATGATAATTTCTACTCCCAACAATAACCTATTTGAGAAATTTTATTTATACGTCATGTTCGCTTGTTGATGTATTGGTTAGCGCGTTCGTTTACCGTAAATGTGATGTCAACTTCGATTCCAGAAAAGATCATTATGAAAAAATAAAATATTTATCGTTAAATAAAACGTTTACTCTATAATATAAGCACCTGAAGCAGAAGACTGATCATCCTGCAATCGTGAAGCAAATAATACAAAGAAATAATAATGAAAGACAATGTAGTTAGCGGTGGCGAGCAGAGATTTATTTTTTCAGTAATCCCCAAAAATGACCATTCATTTGTACCTACTTATAAGTACACAATATGTAATTACTATTTTTTCTGTGGTTCTGTGAAAATCAACTCAAATAACAATTATTACTAACCACTTACACACATACGTTACTTCATTCTTCACTATTTTATTATTATACTTGTACAAAAGTTTATTGACAAATACCACAATAACATTCAGCGGTAACTGTAAGCACTGAGCACTGGCCGATTCCTTTTAAAATGAATTATGCTAAAATCGGCCACTGCAAACGCCACAAGTCCTATCTGATATATAATATGTCAACGGTACGCTATCAAAGAAAAATAGTTTTTCGGAAATAATGCTCGAAATACTTGTTTCCAAATAGAGAATCATCAAATAATATTTGTAATCTGCCAGCTAGTTTTAGTACAAAAAAGCTGACTTGGGTTAAAGACGTAAAATATAATGAACTTTTTTTGTATGGAAGAACACGCTGAGGTAATCGATTAGTTTCATCGTTCACTGAGAACGGGCCGGACGCTGGGCGCAGTTCATAGATATTTTTTTGTAGTAAGGTATAAACGTTGGCGGTGATTTATAATAAATAACAATTATTTTATATACTTTCCCATAAACATAGTTACAGTAAAATATTATTACCGAAAGTCAAATATAATGGTAAGCTGTGCATAATAACTTATTTTGGCAATTCCCCCTAGTAGTTAGTGTAGGTACCAATGCAATGCCCTGTCCGAACTTGGGTTCAACTCAAACATTGGTACCTTCTACAATACATTATGGTTTTAATTTAAAATATCACAAAAATATATGCATTATCCCGATTTCCCCTTTACTAAAAGACAAAAGCCATTCAGGCGGGCGACGGTCAATAAAATTATAATTAACCGCAGTAGAATTCACAATAAAATATGATATCCTTATCGATCTTACATTTACTCATTTATGTAAAAGATTACAAAAATTAAACGATTTTTTTAAACCCTTGGATACACGCGCGATTGTGAGTGATGTTAGTACAACTGCTCGGTACTCTGTACCTTTACTTTATGCCATTTCGCATTGATGACTTTTCGAAAGAGACACAAATTGAATGAGATGATTGGGAGAACTAGATAAGAGACCACGAAAAAACATATAAAATTATCGGTTAATTGAGTACTTGCGATAATTATAATATCTACACAAAAAATGAACGACCAATCCAAAATAAAGGAAAACAATGAAGTATGAATATTTTAAAAATTCACAAAACAAGTAGGTGGTGTTATTGACGCCAATTGAGCTCCAGCATAAAAAAAAATCACACAATGCTTATGCAAAATTTACAAAAAAGTAGTGTTTGTGACTCCAAAAGAACTTCAGAAAAAGTAAACAAAAACATCACGTAATATCTTCTCGAGATTGCTATATTTTACAAATAATAATGAACATAATAAAAAAATAATAAAGAAAATAATTCAAGTAAAATCAATCTTCGCCGTCTTCATCGATTTTGACAGTACAAGCTATGCATTTTGTTGATTGGCGAGAATGGTTTTTGTACTCAAGTCGGGGTCGGGTGGATTGTTTTTAATTATTGAAACATGACGATGAGTCTTACGCTTGAGGTAACAAGTCCAGGGACTATAAAATATTCTAGTGTGAAAAATGCCTTTTAAATTAATATTTCATATTCCCGGACCCGAGACCTCTGGCATGGTAAACAAACGCGCTGATTGTTACACCACGAAGCGGAAAGCAGCGGAAAGATAGAAAATGGATATAAAACAGAAGGTAATATTGACATTTAATACATGGTGTTTATACATTCAACCTTTCAGTGGGTAGGTACTTTTTGTTTAAATTTTACTATTTTTGCTTTCTTTTACGGTGTAATAGGTACCTAGTACTGACAAACCGTAGTGTATGAATAATTTTAACAACTCTTCTTATATTGAAACTTTTACATAAATAAAATATACTTCGTATTGAATTATTCTTTAATGTTTTAGTTTATCTATAAAAGTTTTCCTTCTCTCAAAGTTTCAAATTAAATTTGCTTCACTCAAATCCGGACTTGCCATAGGCTCACTTGTCACAAAAAACCAGACACTTATTTACAGAATTAGAAACTCATCTTACACACGATTTAATTTCGTAGTTTCTCATAGAAATTTTTCACCTTTGTATACCATATACCACACGGCAGGGGCGAATGCTCCTTAAAATCGATTACATGCAGCTTACCATATTTTTTTGACATCGTAAGTAATGTTTTATAATACTGTAGTATTATTAGGAAAAAACACATCACCAAAAAAATACATTACTTTTCTTGGGTAAGTAAATTTATATATTCCTTTATTCCATACAGCGACCAGTTGCGCCTCTATTGGCCAAAATTATTACTACTGGATTACACGAGATTACTCTGCTCTCTTTAAAATCACAAATTCAAATACGTCTTTAACCTAAAACTTTAGAATCTCGTTCGAAAAATTACACTTGCGATTACAGTAAAATCTTGCAGCTTTCATTAATGCAATTTAGTCTTTCAATACATGTTCATAAGGGCTTGTATTCTTTAAAATACATCAATTTGAATTACGACAGTCTAAGGGTGGTGACAATATACGCACTCGTTGTGTGTGAGAAAGAGATAACGAATTTATTTTGTATATCTTAACTTGAAAGTTACAATAGTAAACAAGTAATTAACAGTAATTGATCATACTTATGTTTCGGTGGTTTGAAAGTAAATTTGCTTTAAAATAAATTAATATATTGATATTTTAATCGAAAAGAATTGATATTTTAATCCATAATATAGTATAAATCCTTTAGTGGGTTTTAAAAAACAAAGATTCGCTAATTGTTTTTTGATTGTAATTTGTTTTTGTGCATACGATGACAGTTGAATAGTGTAGGTTATTCTTCAGTCTCCATTTAAACTTTTTAAATTTAGTTAAGAGTTATGATAAAAACGTTACTAGTGTATAGTGTTAAGAATAAATATATATGAAGAATTATAACATGTATAACTTATGTCGTTTTGTGAATAATAATGTGATATAAAAGTCGATGAAACAATGATTCTTAAAACGTAATTTATGTTTTGTTTGGTGAACTATCGTACTCGGTAAGGAATACTTTGAAATTATTATCATTTATTAAGAAATAGTGTTTTATTTCAAAACAAGTTATAATAGTCTGACTTAACCAAAGATGCACTGGTGCGCTAATGAATGATCCAGTTTATTGATTATTTTTTCGACGCTTAGCCCAAAACGCGAAATAGCTACGCGGTTGGGTCGTTGCTTTCTAATGATGAAGACGGGGGTTCGAGTCCTCAGGTGTTCCAATTTTTTTTTGCAATTATGTTTTTTTAAATTGTCTTTTTTAAATCAAATGTTTGTTCTACATTAGAAAATATTTTTACTGAACCTATTAGCCGCTGGAGCCATTTGTTAGGAATTATTTATTAAATATAAAATAGACTTGTTTTTTATATGCCATACTACCGCTATGGACATTTTATCGGAATTTTTATAGCTTACCAATTTAAAAACTCACCGCTCGCTACTGCCACACGGGTGGATATACAGTAGAATAAAAAAATTACAACCCCGAAATTTGTGTCAATGTAGGTAGGTTCGAAGTGCTGTTGATTTTGGTTGGTAGAATGTCATGTTTTTATCTCCCTTATGTTGTCCAATACACCTGCATTGCCTGCAACTTACTTCTTACTTCATTACGTAATTTGGCATTTTTCGTCGCGGCTCCAGTGTATATTTTAATGTTTATGTAAAAACAAAATAGTAAAAAGTTGAAACAATGGCTGGGATTTCATTTCTTACATCATTTTCACGGTATTTTCTCGCCCTATTTACATGTATATTGTTTCTGATTAACGAGAGTTGTCAACTTATAATATGACGTTTATCTTTTAGGTTATCTTTAACATCGCCAATAATTCATCAGAATATCAGATCTATTACAACTTACACACCTTTAAATATTCGAATCACATCATATCTTTGGTAAGCCTTTCAAAATATTTCATCTTACTGACTGTTCACTATTTTTAAGCAATATCTAGACATTTCAACATTTATGTTATGGTAGAGTTTCCTGGACTTTTAGACTGATATCACATCAGCTCAGATAATGGACACTACAATGTGGTCCAAAATTGACAGTAAGTGCTAAAAATACACTCATTTATATTTTTTTTCTGCACTCCTCAGAAAACTATCAGGGTCTAAATACCTTTTAAATCTAATTATATGGGCCTTACACATGCTTAGATTAGTCAAATATAATTTAAGCAACATTTTGAACGTATAATTAAAAATTTGTATTATAAAATATATCAATGTATCAGAATTGTTTAACAAAATTACAAACAATACTTGTAAAATTATTGATTAAATCGACATTACCTTTGTGGAATAACATGATTGAATATATAATTAACAAGCGGACCGGACAGACGTTGTCCTGCCCAAACTTTAGCTTGCCTGCTATTAGCTTGTTGAACAAACATTTTTTTCGTAATCAATTACACACATTATTTATTTTGGATGTTTTTAAGCTATTTATATATTCGTAATAAGGGTTTGTTTTTTTGTTTTATCTCCACGTGTGATTGGCTAAGAGTCCTTATCGTGCTCAAATCAAAATCGTCCAAAAATCACTACTCTAGTGCCACAATTTATGGATAAAATACGTAAATGCGTGTTGATAAAGAAAAGTCAGACAGCTTTTTACCCTGAGCCTTCTAAAACTATGACACTCAACTCATGCCCAATGTGAATTTAGTAATTCTTTAATTGTCAGCCGTGTTTCGACGTGACCTTGACATTTAATTCGAAACCGAAAGAAATGAAAGAACTAAGATAGACCAGATCTTGTCTTGAGGTAGTAATTTTTTTATTTTGTTTGTCCTAGCTTAAATTTTATTTATTTGTATTTTATTTCATTTGTACCTACCTCATAAAAAAATGTGTTTACCATTGTTGGAATGGACTATATAAGTCCGTCAACAAATAAATAATAATAAAAGAAAAATGACTGTATCGTGAAAACGTGCAAAAACTTTCCGTATAAAAGGAAAAATACTTTTTATTAATATGTAGGTACCTAAGTACTTGTTTATGATTGAACTCCAAAACTAAACATTTTTAATATTCAAATATTGGATCTAATTACATAGGTAGGTACTTCTCGGTACTTGTTTGTGGTTGAATTCCAAAACATGAAATAATATTTTTTTAAATAAAGAATTATTTTTGCAAATGTCAAACTCTACTCTACTTACCGGCTGTGGTGCATTCTGTGTAAGAATCTGTTTGTCAAAAATGTTTAGAATGTCAGTTAAAATTTTTCAAACTTTACTAAAAATCCATTAAAAATATGTTAACATGTAGAAATTAAGAAATTGTTAGGAAATTAATCAATTCAGTATCCATTGAAAATAATTGATGTTTGTAAACGTTAAAATACAAACTTTTTTAATTTACAAAAAAACAACATTCTCCAAATTTTTTGGAATATGCATTTCAGTCGAATGCAACCCTGTAAAATCGATGAAAACACATATATACTTCTAACTTTTTTCTACTGAATGTATTGAAGATGTTATTGTTTGTAAACCTTGAGTGCGTAAATTAGAAAATTTTGCAAAAAACAGCATGTAAATCTGTCAAGTCAGTTTTGAGTTTTTACGACACAAAACGGCGATTCATTTATATATAGATCATAGAATTAAAAATAGTCCAGAAACCGCATAGGCACATCAAACAGAGGGCGACTCAACTACTCATAAATGAGTAGGTTAACGTTTTGCCCCATTAGTTTATTTGTAGACGTTGCTCAGTACGCAGCTCCTGATTTGAATTCAACTATGCCGTTTTGTGTCCTTTTAAAGTGTAGAAATACTGCTAGGATCTTAAAGAAACAGGATGGCATCACATTTCATGTGTAATTAACAAACAAATTTTTAAATAGCAAATGAATTACTTAAAAATTCAATTATTTTTCCATCTGTCAGATTGTCGAAGAAACAAAATGGAAATTACGTTAGTTTTGCCAGGGTAGAATTTTTTTTTACCCTACTTTGCTCATAAAAGAAATAATGAATATTAGACCTCGGATTAAACAACGCCGTGGGGGACATTTGAATGACATTATCTTTGAAACATCAAATATTATTTAGCATAATATAAAAATATCCGCTTTGTGTCAAATAAAATTTGTTTTAAATTTTAAGTATTTTTTTAAATTTTTTTTTTATTATTTACATACAATATTACATTTTAGTTATTTTAAAACATGTAATTTTTTTATTTTTTTTACAGGACTTACCAAGCCAATGAATATGGCTTGTCGGTAAAGATCCTTTAAAATTAATCATATCATAGTCCTACATGGTTATATAATAATAATTACTACTAACTTAAATATAGGGAGCGAAAAAAGTACATGTAATTTATGCTTTTAAAAAAATATTTAGAAGATGTAAAAATAGCAAAAAATAAGTGAATGATAACGCAATTTTAAGATAAAAAATAAATAAATACAGAACCGGAGTACCAAAATTGAAACAGAAGTAACTCTTATTAAATGACCCTTTATTTATCTAATCTGTTGTGTCAATCAGTTTTTCCGCGTGCACAATAAAATTTTAGAGAAATTAACAGATTGCTTTTTTTTACCTTACATTTGTGTTATGATTATTTTTTTTCTCGTCATGCAACATTATCCGGTGACTTAACGTATGCACGCGGCGAAAGTGTGTCTAAGTGGGGGAATTATTTGTCACAGTCCGATGTATTCAAATATGATTCTACGCTCCTTCTGGACTATTCTTAATTCTATGATATAGATAGATAAAACACATTGTTCATAGACCACTTGAGTTTATTTCGAAGCACTGCTAGTTTCAGGGGGCTAAGATCCTTCCATCTACAGATGTTCTTATAAACTTATTCAGTTTATAATAACACCTGCAGATGGAAGGATCTGTGCCTTCCGAAACAAGTAGTGCTTTGAAATAAACTCAGGTGGTCTAAGAACAAAGTGTTTTATTAATCATTTATTTAATACTTGTAGTGTTTCTTTAATATCTTTCTTGCCATGACATATTAAAAAACTTAAGGTTATTAGTTATTTATTTTAATATTTACATTACCTACCTCAATATATCTGTGGCTTGAATCTAAAAAGGCAGATGTTGTAAATCGCAATACTACAAGAGAGTAACTTTTCAGCCGTTTTGTAGGGTTATAATTATAACTATTTGACGTGTTTTATAACAAATATCAATAAAAAACAACTACCACATATGTTTGTGTATACACAATAGTTCAATATAGATATATATATATGTATATATATTAATTGACATCGACCCTCTACAAAATGATGGCAAGAAAAAAAATGATATTAACCCTTTTAGATCAAAAATACAGATATACTCAATATTTTCACTTCCCTGTCCCTTCACCTGCATGCTGGAAAAAATCCTTGTTAATTTGGAGCTTACAAATTGTTACATTCAATTTAGATGACAATTATATTTTAACTGGTGTACTTATGTTTATAGTGCCGAACCTTTGAAAAAAAAGAAGCGAATGGATCCAGCTATCATCCGACAGCGAGAAGAAAGAAAAAAGAAAAAAATTGAGAAACAAATTCGAAGATTAGAAAAAAATGCTCGTCAACTAAAATCTATTGAAGAAGTAGAAGAACCTCATGTCCTTGTAGATGAAAGAGCGTAAGACTTCAATTTCATTCAGTAAAATAAATTATCAAATTATGTACCTACATAGATGCTCGTAATTAAAAAACCCAGATCCTCATTACAAACTACTTTCTAAAAATCTATTATCGCAGGGTAAAAAAAAGTTCTTAATTTGATGTGATTGTTAAATACGAGAATTGCAACAGCAAAATCTGTTTAAATTATATTTGAAAACGACTTCAGTTATTTTATTACAATATTTTGAGTTTGTCCAAATCTTTGTAGACAAAATACTGGATTTCATCCCTTAGGTAGTCATTAAGATTAACAAATAATCAGTTAGGTGTCTTTCATATCTTCTCCCTCTATCGCATGATTTACCGCTATGAAACATAGTCTATCTTGCTCAAGCTACGGTTTCACCAGATTTGTTGTTTTTCATACAATTTTAGGGTATAATCTCGTACAAAACAAAATACGCACATTGAGGATTAACGCATGCATGAGCTGATAAGATAAAAAGGTCGTTTGCTAGATCTTTTGGCACTAGTATTAAATTTAATATACATATAATGTTGCAACAAATCTTTGTTTTGCTGTATTACATAATTTTACTATCAATTATTTTTTTAAACATATATTTACTTGGCGGTTCACTGCACTAATGCGCATTCTTTAGATAACCGCCTTTAATTAATACTCCAAAAGTAGCTTATTCCTATCAATTGTACTATACGTAAAGGTCCTATGCTTTTTTAGGCATCAGTTTGGGGATTGTGAAACGTTGCTGTGAAAAACTACTCACGAGGCAGACTATTTTCAATACTACATCTTTACACTACATTAATTTCTTTGATTTATACATTAACATCTCAATTTATCTTTCATTAGAAAACGTACCCGGCCAGTAACGGTTCTCTCTGAAGAAGTGACAGAGTACCGAGCTCTGCTGGCGAAAAACTGGACTCGACTATTTACTAAGGATAGGATAGAAGATATTAGAAACATTGATCGTATCGTGACATCACAGCGGAAAGCATTAGAAGCTCTGAAACAAGTATCGGAAGAACTGTATTTAGAAGCAATACAGGTAAAAATATTTGCTCATTTGTTAATTATTGTCATAAAAAAACCAATAAATAATTATTCTGCATTAACTTTGCGGTCGAACATTTTACTAAATGTTATTAAATATTTGTATATAACCACTTACCGACTTTTCTATGTCTACCGGTTTTGAGACGTACCTGTCTCTTCGTCAGGACACCAATTAAACTAATATGGCCACTCTACATACGTGTATAAGGTACATCTCAAAACCGGTAGAAACCTGCATAGAAAAGTCGGTAAGTATACAAATATTTAATAACATATTTTCCCTAGGTTTTATTTTATTTAAATTATTTTAAAAATAATGCTATTGTTTTGTACAACATTTACTTTTTTATTATCAATGAAAAAAAAATGTTTTGTTTACATGGTAAAATTTACTCAGTACCCTTCAAACATTTTACAGAAATAAAATATTATTTATCACCAAAGTAGGTTTTCCTTGTCGGTAAATCTAAGGTCTTGAAAATTATATTTGATTGATTTTTAGAGTTTATGGAGTCTGACATTGACTGGGCTGTTTTAATACGAGAGACAATTTTTTTTTTATTTTTCCGAAATACATGAAAAAATGTAATTACTAAAATAATAGCAAAGAAAATGAATGAAATATTTTTTTAAATAAATGACAGGTTGACACTTTCATCCACTCGATTTAATGGACCAATAACAGGTTTCATTGCTCTCACGACATTGTCAAGCTGGTATTGTTTTTAAGAAGTTTACGCAATATATTATCTTCTTTGATGGCACTGCAGCTTAAATCAAGCCCTGGCCTCCTTCAAATTTCGCCACCAACTTAGCCCGTCCTCGACCCGCGTCTTCCTATTTGCAACTTGTAGAAGTTTTGCTGCAACTTTCTTTACATTGTCCTTGTAATGTGGGACCTCAACCTAGATCTTCGAATCCTTTTTCTACCTTCTGGATGTCATCATGATTCTTTTAGATACCCACGCTTATGATATGTACTCGGATGTGGTAAGAATTTATGCATAAACTAGAAGAGCAACTACTATAATCCTTCGGAACTAAGTTTAATCATCAAATTCATTACTTTCAATTCTAATTTTGGGCAGGTACTTACAAATAGCCTGTGATCAGTTGCATCTCATCTCCCAAGTTGTATTTTTTTTTAAATTGGAAGCACATATTATGTATTTTGTAACTATTACTGCATAAGCTGTTTATTGTGTACTTTATACAAAAAACACTTTTTGTTACAGACTGATGCAAAACTAGTTCCCTATAACGGTAAAGGTCCGGTAGCATCTCCTCCAATCAAGAATTATATGACTCCTGATGGTGAATATATAGATATTTCTAAAAACTGGGATAATTGAATACATTTTATAAAGTTTGCTGTAGGATATAAACATGTTTGCATTTATGTAGTGAATTTATAATAAAGTTGTTGCCTATTTAAAAATCTGCATTTTTATAACTCATTTCTACAGAAAAAATATGATAAGTCCATAAGATAGGAGTTTATTTTTTGTATAAAAGGGAAATACTTGAGTTCTTATTATTTACTCAAATATTTATTATATTTATAATATTTATTATTAGATTACACATTATAAGCAAGCAACTTTTGTTGGCGTGTTTTGACATTTTGTCAGAATTTTTTACTCTTTTTCTTTTACAATAGGCAATCATCCTAAAAACGAAAATTCTGGAAAATCGTTGAGAAAAAAAATAAAATATTGTGATAGTTTTATATAAAGGACCAAAGTTTCCTATGTGGTGGATAATTTCGGGACCAAGGATGGAGAGCAGAGATGATACTTTTACAGGATGAGGATAGGTTTTCAGGGAGGAATACAAACTATATTTATCCCTTATTGAACCACTAAATAATATCTGTACAGAAGATAAAACACGGGAGTCCACTTTTCGCCGTTTTTAAGTTTGAAATGCAAAAATAATTGCAATAAGCTATTTTATATGTGAAGTACCACTTCATAAAGTCCAGTCATAAAAATGTTTTTTTAAGTTGAAATAAAAATCTGAAGTCCACTTTGTTTTAATGCAAAAAACATCAGAAGTCCCAGATACGCTATATTAATATTTACTTTTATTATCAAAATAATAATTATTTTACATTGAAAGTTGTTTATAGATTGAAATTATCTCTCTGGTTCAAAATTTATCATGTTTTGGAAATGCCCTATCACAAAATCTTGTTTCCTGAACGTTTCATTCAATTCTCCCGTGATCTTCCTTCATGAAATGAAGGAAGATAAAAATAATTATTAAATCAAAATACAAAATTTAATAAATAGAATCATTGTGAAGTGTAACTTGATGTTTTTATTTTAATTAAAATACAATAAATACATACTTATTACAACAATACTGTAGGTGCAGAATATCATTTTTCCCATCTATGGATGTGACAGCACTATATTTTTAAGAATATAATAATAAATATAGATACATTTTTTATAGGTTCTAAATTCACATTACATTTGTCACTGTGAAAAGTACCAGTTCTTTGTTTTTTATGGGAGTGAAATGTTGAATGATGAATTAAAACATCAATTAATAACAGGTTAACAAATTTTGATGTATACACATCTATATAAGATCTGTAAAAAAAGTTAGGTTTTAAAAATCATATTTGCATATAATGGAATGTAGAAAAATAACCATAATGTAATGAAATAATAATCAGAAGATCTGGAAAAACTTTATGTGGACTCTGTTAATTACTACAATAATATTACCCGATTTAGGTTTAACTTTATTTTCTCAGTTGGCATGGCAGTTATAAATAAAAATGTAATCTGCGAATTGATAAATTCACAATAATTCGTATTTGGAGTAAATTAATTCAGATAAAAACAAAGTATATCAATGATAACAGCAACAAAAAAAAACAATTAACTTCTAAGAAGAATATATTTATAAATTATTTTATAAATCATAAACAATTTTAACACTCGGTTATCAAAAGACTTTAAGTTGAGCAAAACAAAGTTTAAAGTTAAATGGACAAAAGAGTTTGCACGTAAAAGTAAAATAAAACAACTAATTTTGCACATTTTGACAAAAATGCAACAATCATTTAACTTTTTATAATATAAATAAACAAATTCCGCCAAATTCCTGTAAATTTATTGAAAATAGCTACTTTTAAAAATATATTTTCCAATAGAATGTTATTATTTCATCAATATGATGTGTTCATTGTGTGTAGAGTGACAACACCATATTATATAGTTTCAATTTATATGATCAGAAAATAAACTCAAGTTAGATAAATATGACAAAAATTGCTCAGAAGTAAACAGTTCCGGGAAGACTAGTAAAACTAAATCTTGTAATTTTAACTAAGTTTAAGTATAGAAACTAAATAAACATTATTAAAATTCTTTTTGAGATTCTCCTTGACTAGATAATGTTTTTATAAAGCATAATCTTTAACATTAATGACGATTAAAACCTTTTATATTGAGAAATTTGAAACGCTGACAGATTGTCTCAGTAAAAGATTGTAATTCTAAATGGATTTGGATTTAAAATAATTCAATAAAATATACAATATCATTGGAATGTGGCTAATATAATTAGAAATTCAAGAAATATGAATTTATTTAAAAATAATTACTTCTTTACCTTTTCCACAATTTTTTCCCCTAAATAATTTTTAATTTCTGGCAACAACACAACGTGTGTTATTATATATATTAATGGTTTAAATAGGTACATAGGTAACAAACATAAAATTAGAGTTAGTTGAAGATAATATTCGATAAGAAAATTAAAAAAATATATAACAATTTTTATTTTGTTATTACAGTAGACTCGTGATAATTCCAGAATATGATTTCTTTGTAGACACTACTATAATTCGTACTTTTGTTTTGTAAATAAGTTTCCAATACAGTAATAAATCATACATTTTTCATTCATGTCATACCTACTACAGTATTCTAAACTGCTTCACAGTACTGTATGTACAGTACAGTAATAAACAGAATAAAGGCAGTTTTACAGGTGATAATATAACTTATAATATAGCTGACACTTCTCAGTAGTCCAACATCCCTTCGGTCCCATACCTGTCAGTTTATCAAGAGCCTTCCGTATTGATGTAGGCAAGCTGAACATTTCTGCTCTTAGGATCTTAAGCCCATAGCTGTATTAGTAAAGCAATGGACTCTACACAATAATTATAATAAGTGAAAAAAAAAGTTATTGATTTATTTGCTGATTTTACTACATAACTAGTAAAAAATATTCATTAATGTCATAAAAACATTTGCTATACTTTGTTTTATTATATTATTTATATATTAAATAACAGGTACATAATTCATTGACATTTGCCAAGGTGTGCTATCTATGTATTCTAAAGAAAAAATGAGTATCAAGAGTAACTATATAATCTACATAATGAGATTCAGTGATGGAAGTTCTAAGTTTGCGGATTTTAAACTTATTTCGCTACACAAATTTGAAAAATCTTTGTATATATTGTAAATACTTACAATATAGAGGTAAATCACATTTTTTAGAATAAATAATAATAATATACAGCAAAAGGTATATATGTCATTCTTCGATCAGATCATTTTTTGTCTACAGATATTTAATATTATTTACATCAATATGCGCAATTTTGTAACAAAACATGGCATAATTCCCAACAAACTACCTTTTAACAAATCAATATAATATATACAACCTTTTGTTTGGAATGTACTGTCATATTATGTACAAGCAATACTGTTACCCTCAGAGCAACAATTCCCGACCGACTTAAAGAGACGCCCTGTTGCTTTATTGCATAGAAAAAAAGCGTTGCAAATTTTTGGTTTGGGTTTTAGTTTAATAACAAACGTGTAACGGAGGGTTTGTCGCTGCACGGAACACGGAATGTATATTTGAAAGCTTTTAAAGTTTCTAATGTTTTGTTATTTCCGTGGTTTGATTGTAAAGAAATATTACAAATTGCTTAATTAGTTTTAAAAAAATGATAGTGAATATGCAATATGTTTCGAGAAAGGGGTGGGTGCTTTCATTGTCGCCCAACGATGTTAAGTTTCCAAAGATAATCATTGATGCGGAGGCACTGGATAATAAATTATGAATATTAGCAGTGAACGCTTTGTATATTTCTGGAAATTTGATAGATTGTTGATAAAATCGGTCTTGTATTGATGAATTTTAGTCAGCAGTTAATGTATTAAGTTAATAAGATAGTATGTAATATTTAATATGCCAATCTCCACGATCCTGCATGGCCCAAAGCTAATCCTCTCTCGTCAAAGGTGGCGAGGGAAAGGCGGGCTGTCTTGTTGGCTAATCTCCTGGCCGGTGAATCCATATCTCCGCCACCTTCTACTCCGACTGTAAGAAGACAAAATAAATGCTTTCAGTCATCGTAATCAATAAATTTTATGAATAGGCTCTAGTCTCGTGGCAGGGTTACGGGTGAAAAAAAAGGTCCGAGTGCTCTCTATAAAACGCTACTATACTGCCCTGCTAAGCCAAAAAGTTGTAACTGAAAAAATCATTTAGCATGTTTTATTTTGCTTTTGTAATAGATATTCGGACAGTCTCACTCATTTACTAAGCCAACAAGTCATTTCTGCTTCTCAAATATGAGATATTCTCTTGTAAAAAAAAAATATTTTAAAAGAAATCAGATCGGCAAAGCATTAAACAGTAATGTCCTGTAAAATGTTTAATTCACCAGACATGACTTTTAGGCCTAGTAGGGCAGTATAGTAGTCTGACAATTAAGTTAGATTTCTATACTAGTCTGAGATAACATGATGTTGAATATTTCATGTAGTCCAATGCACAAGACAGGGTTAATAAAAAAATAGGGTTATACACTAATCCAGTTACAGTTTAAAATGACTTTCAAAAAGAAAAGAGCAAAAGATGAGTTAAATCCACAAAATTGTATCACTCGTTTTTTATTTCTATAATAAATGGCAATAAACTTCCACCAAGAATTTTCATTTTCAAACTTGAATGTTTTTAAAAAAAGAGTAAAAATACCAAATTCCTTGATTTTACAAAAACACTATTTAAAAGCACAGGAGTCCGGTCATAATCCCGTGGTAGTGTTGCAAACTACAAATCAGAGATACTAGGTTGTTTATCTTTAATAAAAAATGGTCTTAGCTCATAGTGGATGGAAAAATAGGGGGTAGACGGGGTATGGAACGTAAAAAAGCATCATGGTTCAGGAATTTTTGGCAGTGGTTTGAAATACCAGATGCAGCAATGGTCATCAGAATCGAAAGGAGTTTCAAGTGATGGTCACCTACCTCTAATAGGAGCGGCACGAGAAGAAATGATCACAAAGAAAAAAATATTTGTGCAAATCATAGGAATGCAAAATTTTATTCCGGTTAGACTCAAGGACACAAAGATTAAATATGATTTAAGGCGCGGGTGTTTTGTGCTGTAATTCTTAAAATTGGGCTTGTTGTGGTGCACAAAAAAAACACAAATACCTGGAGAATTTTGATAATCATACTGCTGTGGGGATTCCGCCCTTTGTCCATCTTCGGCCGCCACTCTCTTCTTGAATTCTCCCACAAAATGAATGATGAGGGTTTCCATCAGCAGGGCCTGTCTGGAGAACACTTGGAGGATTTTGGTCACCCTTAGTCCGTTTTCCACCACCATAAACTGCAGAAACAGACACGGGAGACAGTCTTCATTGGCTTCGTTAGATGGCCGTGCATACTCCCAGGACATTTCCTCGTACCGCAACCCGAGAAGCATTGTCTAAAATTAAAAATGATTTTTTCATAACATTCATTAATTTCTTGGGTTTAAGGGCGCGAAATAGGCAAACAAAGTGTACTGTGGGCATAATTACCGACATAAAGTAAAGTATTCAAATATATTTTTTAATACGTACGCTAAGAAAATGAAGTCAAGTTTACTATAAATATATTATTTATGTCAACTGATTGATAAATTTCTAGCACAGATATAAATAAGAACTTACACATTCACATTCGTCAATAACATAGACTCCAGTAGCATTGACAGCCACCAGGACAGCGATATCCTGATGTGTTATGAGGCTTGTTAGTCCACGAACCGGTTGCTCCACTTGACCTTGGAAAAACGCTGCCCTGTAAATGCATATTACATTTTAAACAACCCTTATTTTCAACAAGTATTACATAATTATGTTATATTTTACATATAAATTGCTCATAATTTATTAATGTATATAAATCGATACACAGAGCAGTATAATGACCATTTATAATCAATTTGTATCTTCTAACTCCATTTTGACATAACACTTTAAATTTAAATACTTCTCATTAAAACTTGATTTTTTTATAGCAAAATACAATGAATTATTCTAAATCCATTTCATATATTTTTATCGGTATTCGTAGTATGTGATATTTCCCTATTATGTACCTTTGTTAATATTAATGCTCTAACTTTTTTTTACTTGAAGAGAAGTACAAAACAGTCCGAATCAATCCTAACTAAATTGCAATAAGTTTAAGGAAAACGCAATCACAGAAGAATAAATAGGTAGGTATTTTAATATAGATTTTCGGTCACTCTCTGAACGAACGTATTTTGTTTTGTTTTTTTTAAAAAAGAGTATCAAGAATATTTCTGTACCTCAGAGGTAGACGGATGCAAATCCAGAATTTGATGAAATGACATTTCGATTTTCGTATTCAGTTTATGATCATGTCCATTGATTTTGAAGAAATTTGAGTCTTAAAATGAAAGAACCAATGTATTAAAATACTGAAAATACAAATTAATGTTCTGAATGATTAGAAATCACTTAGAGAAAGTACATTTTTTAGGCTATTGTCGAACATTTGACGTTTGGATTTGCATCCGTCTGCCTCTGAGGTACTGATTTTTTCTATAGGTTTTGTTTTTAAAATTGTTACCATATTAGTATGCCATACGTCCAAATACAGCAGATACGCTTTTATATCTTTATGGTTTTTGGATAGTTCTAGCTCCTATAAAAGAAAATGTATGAAAAAAACAAGTGATAAGAACACCCCAATGGTGGGTATCTATTCTATATATATACAAAAATATAGGTTCTGTGTGTTTGTGGCCGCAAATCTCGGAAAGTAATCAATAGATTGACTCAATTTTTTTACAGAACATTGCACTTTAGCAGAAGAGTAATTCTATATACTTTTTATTCGGAAGTTCAAACGGAAACGGAACATTCTATGCATAGACTATGCGTTTTAAATTGACACATAATTTGTCATAGTCAACAAGTACTGAATGACAGTTCTACACAGTGCTGCCATTTTACCAATTTTAGCCAAAGTTACAATTTTCTTCCCTTATATTCTACAGCATAGTCCCAGCAACGCAAATTAAGATATTAAACTAAGAAATGTGTTTTCTAGGTAAATGTATAGTTGCTAGACTATTTTTATTTACTCCCCTAAAAATTAATATCAGACAAAGCCACTGCGAAGCGTGGCCGACTTCAGCTAGTAGTATTTAAAAGAAACATCGCTCTAGTGCCCATAATCCAGGTAGGAAATACGGGAATACGTTTGTATGAAGAAAAGTCAGACCGCGCGGTCTGACTTTTCTTCATACAAAGCGGAGAATGCGCATCTTCCCAAGATAATTTATTACCCGTAGAAGGGAAGTGGCCAACACAGTTCAAGGTACTTCCTCATCAGCTTCCTAGGGGGGGCAGCGGCGGGGGCGCGTCGGAACTGTTCTAGCAGCCGGGCCTCCGCCCCTGCCTTGCTGCCCCCGCCCACACTGCCTCCTCCCACCCCAGGCCACCACCAGCGCCGCCGCAGGTGCGCCGGGAGGAACTCTTTCTGCCTCTGTCTGGAACGAGAAATACAGAAAAAATATATCTATGGCTTAAAACAATTGGCCAGGAATTCACAGATCATAAATAAATCATATCTGTGTTATAAATCTCCCATTATGAACAAAGTGAACAAGTCTCAAAAATACATATTTATTATTATCTATTTACGCCCAGAGGACTTTTACATGATAGGTATAAAATTAATATGTAGGTTTTATGGCATAACAAGTCAATATGTAGATACTTATACAATAAACAAGAATAAGAATAAAGTAACAAATGACATTATGCTTTATGGATGTTAAGATACAATACTGCATATACGTAGGTTGGTACATAATTAAATGTGTTGAAAAATTAAAACAGTTTTAGGGAAAAAAATTAAGTTTACAGTATTATTTATATTTATTATTATTGTACACATTATATAATTTTGAATGTCCGCCTTGTGGGGGGGGGGGGGGGGTAATGGTTTATGCGTAAATAGGTTGAATGTTGTTTACCATATTTAATTACTTATCACTATCCCTTAACAATTTAATAGGATACAGGGCAATGCATTGATAGAATTAATACAGCATATGGGTAAGTAAGGCTGTAGATTTTGACAGTTTTGTCTTTGAAAAATTTATAAATAAGTGTCGTTCTTAAAGTTGGTCAAGCAATTTAAGACAATAAAGTAACTTATCTACATGCTATTTTCATTTTAATATTAGAAGTAACATGTAAAATATAAAAGCTAAACAATTTTATGTATGATTAAAAACCTGGATTTTGGGCAAAAATACCATGTCTTTTAGCAGCATGAAGACTTGAAACAGCATAAAACTGCTAGTATTTTTGGGATAGGCATTTTTTTTTCAGAATATTTTATATATTTATGCTGCTTATTATGGTCATTAAATTTATTAATTTGGTTTTTTGTATTCAGAATTTTGTTTTTATGTTACTTATTTTTAAGTTACCACTTTTGGTCGTACAATTAATCAAGAAAGAATAGGGAAATATGTTTTTTTTTTTTACAATTTTAAATTAACAAGTGTCTATGAAATACAGTTAGTAGCATAAAAAATATTTTTAAATTAATAATTTTAAATTCCAGCAAAAACGGTTCATTGCATCGCCCTTACACATTAACGATTTGGTTACATTTTGAATTCTTGAACTTTGTTCGTGACCATTCAAATTTAAATAGAGCATCATCGCGAATCTTATCGTCATGAATCTTGACGTCCCAATTGTCAAGGCCAAACAAATGTGAAAATTTACAGCCTTGCTCAAATCTCGACCATTTGTTACATGAAAGTAAGATGATCATCTTACACTCCAGATCCATTCCAGGGAACCAAAGGGTTTTTTTAAATATGAATATTTCATCTCTACTTTGTCGGGAATCAAACCCGAGAGCTCAGCATTGTGAACAAACAGCTAAGCACTGGATCGCGGTAAGGTAATTAATTTATAATAGTAAATGGATTAGAATTACAGATAGTTTTAATTACCGGAAGAAGTGAGTCGTGTGGACCAAAGGATCATAGGGCCCCAGCTGAATACGGGCTTGTAGGGCTCCGAGAGCCACAGCCCTGGCACTCCCACACGGATAACGCCCCTTGATGACTCTCTCCCGAGCTTCTTCATAGAGTAACTCGATAATGCGCCCTTCTCTGAAAAACACGCAAATAAATACCTAATTGTAATGCTGAAAAGCCCTTGTAATGAAGAAGTTTTTATTGGGTTATTACGCCACACACTATTTGTATTTGTTTAAAGGCGAATAGCTAATTAATTCTGTCTGAAACATCAGAAAAATGACAAATAAAACACAGGATAACATTAGTATGTGAAAGGATGTGAAAATCTAAGAATTTTTCCTGTCTTGTTTATATCTGAATCACATCACATCTGAATAACAATACAGTAAAACCTCATTTTTACGTTCCTCGTTTTTACGTTTTCCCGCTTTTTACACTGAAATATTTAGGTCCCATTTTTTTTCCATACATTCTCATTCAATTTCCCCCCAATTAACGTTTACGTTTTTCATAACCCCGGTTTAATGTTGAATTTTTTTTATAACTCATTCGATCTGTCAAAATACGAGCCGCGCGCCGCCGCGAGAATGGAGAATTAAATGGAGGTAAATAAAAAAATGTGTAAATTATTGTCTCAAACTAAATTCAAAGTAGGTGCAGTGTAATTCACCATTTTGTTTAAGTGTCTAATGTTGATGTTTTACTAAATAGTGACATGCAGTTGACGCATGTTTAGGAAGAATAAAGTCTTTACATCATTAAATTACGATGCAGAAAGTTAAAAAAAATTAGCAATATAAATATTATTTGATGTTATACACACATAATGTGAAAAGCAGATGGTTTAAACAGTTATCATAAAAATGTGAAGCAGTCCGCGATGTAAATGACATTTAAAATTTTGTGGTGCCATACTAAAAAAAGTGATACCGTATAAATAAAATTTCCCGATATTTAGGGAAAAAATCGTTATAGGCATTTTATGCAAATTCAAATTTTTACTTTCGTGTTTTTAAGGTTAAGTATCTAGATACAATTATTTATGCATGTATTTTTTTTATGTCAATAAAAAAAAAACACATTGCAGTTTTGTTTGAAAAATTACAAAATATTTTTAATTATATCATTGGTAAATATGAATAATCCCCAATCATGGCAGTTCTTAAAATTTTTCTGCAGTACATTTAGTATAGTCTAGTACAATAAAAATATTAAAAATAATTTTCATTTTTTTATTTCCTCACTTAAGTTTTCCTCAGTTTTACCCAGTCCTTGAAAAACGTAAAACGGGGGTTTTACTGTACATCATCATTCCATTTTTACACATAATGATACATAGGACACTACATCGGTACACCAACCGCAGCATGTCTTGATCATTTATGTAACATGAAGGTAATATGATCAATCTTATACTTCAGGTGCCAGTCTTGGGACTATGAAATATTCTAGTGTAAAAACACCCTTTTAAATTAATATTTTATGTCAACCTTGTCAGGATTTAAACCCGAGACCTCTTAATAGAATAATATATTGGTGTAACTTATTTTTAAATACATTCACAGTGCCGTTTGAGATAGTCCATATTATAATCCAGATAACTGACATTGAAATGATTGAGGTTAAATTTTGGATTTGTTAATTTTATGAAATGTCTTCTCAGTTGTACATTTTCGTGATGTGTATACGAAAAAATCACCAAGTTCCCATGAATTTAGGCCATTAAAAATAGTATAATATATTTCCATATCTTCATACATAGCAAAAATAATACAAAATTCATTCATGTATGTAGGTACTTGATTTTTTCTTCCTCGTGTCTGGAGTAAAACACGTTTCTCTGGAAGCGAATGATGGGCTCGTCTCGAAGCTGCTGGTTAGCAGTTCCATGGCTATACTTCTTCAGGAACTGTTTCCAATGGTTTCTCATCTCCCAAGGCTTATGATATGATTTCATTTGGATTTCTGTGAAGAAGAAGAGTTACATATTATAATACTAACTAACCATCAAGTTCTTTCCCCCGATTTAACTTTTGCTTTGCCCTCGAGGTCGTATAGGTTGGTATAAGGTTTACATATTTTAATTTTATAATTTAAAAAGGTTTTTGCGATAAACCATCTCAAAATGATTTAAATTACAAACAAATCCCAATAAACGAAAACTGCTCGCCAAACAGACATCAAACATAAATTATAATTTTCTGTACGTAGCTAAGTATGTGTAGGTAAGTATATTTATTTAAGTCTTTTTTACAGAGTACGTACAGTTGGCAGGATTATCGCTGTGGAGTAATATAATAAAAAAATATAGGGTGTATTCAGAAACTAAATTCCGTTTGTATTTCTTTCTATCCACCATTGCAGCGCTGCGATGGCAGTTTTTATGAAGACCATATCTTGAAATAAAATTAAAATGAATAAAATTGTAATGGCCTCCCCATGTCAAGTCTCAGGTTGAATATCTAACAACACTCATAGGTACCGTATCCGTTCACTGAAAATGTCCTATAAATCCGATACATTATTTGTTTACAAACATAATACTACCACGATGTTAGTAAGTTGAAAAATACACAAGTATTAAGATCAGCTCACCCAAGAGCGGACTGCACATCCACAGAGAGAAGACACTGGGAACCAGAGCCTTACTGGGTTGGTTAAACCCCATCTCCTCACTGCTGGTGATGCTGCGCAGCATATAGCGAGCTGTGGCGCCCACGGGATCCTCCATGTCCAGCTGCAGTGCCACTCGGCACATGAGGTACACACATACTGGGGTCGTCTTAGGAGCGCTGTGGCCTACTGAAAAATATCCTTCTTGTTAAAAAAAACACCGATGCAAAAGATAATGATTTATTGTTAAAATGTGCAACTAAATTTTATTTGAACTTGTAGATCTTTGTTATTTTTTTTGCATCCAGTGATGCATAGGGCACTGCATTGGTACTCCAAGTGGAGAGTATCTGGATCATTTTTGTTAAATGGAAGGTAAGGTCAAATCAGCCTAGCGTTTTCGGTGTAGAACCCCCCTTTCAGAAGCTCGACAGCCCTGGGTGGGCCTTAGCTGTACCAGGAGTCTCCTCCACTCTTGCTGCTTTCCAGTTCCTCACTTCCAACGTTGTATCTGCACTGATGCAGTCCATCAATCACATTTTGGGCCTTCCTGACATCCGTCATCCTTGTCACAGAGAGATTTAGGGGTTTTATGGGGGTTTTCGTCGTCCATTCTAATTATATGACCAGCCCCCCCCAAGCGCCCCCACCTTGATGGAGTTGATTACACTGGGCGCTCTGTAGATTTCATATAGCTCCCTGTAGTGACAGCGCCTATGGTTGTTTTCTCTCACAGAGTCATAGACAACTCTTCATGGAAGGAATCAACCTTGCTGGTAATTAAAACTGGAACCTCAAGAACTCAATTTCCTTCTCAAGTATTTTTTATCTGAGGCAGCCATTGAAAACACTCATCCAGGGTCCGGATTTTAATTTACAAACATAACTGAATACTTCATTCGCCCGGACATAGACATAGTAGATAGATTGATGTTTTTATTGATTTAAATTTTAATTGAATCTTTACTACTACTTTTAGTTTTGTTTTTTTTGCCTTATAATATTACTATTGTACTTGAAATAATAAAAATAGTTAATTGATAACCTTAGCATGTAATATAATATGGAAACTTCACTAGACCGTCAGAATTGGGTCTAATTTTGTATAGTCTATAAGTATGTAATTGTACTTTATGTTTCCTGAATAAAAGAAAATAAAAAAAAGCGTCCTATTTAATTTTATCTTTAAATATATACAGGAAATGAAGTAGCATAAGAAATACCAGATACAATAATAGATTTGCGCTACCCAAGATGAATAAAATTTAAAAAAACATTTACCAGAGAGTGGTGGTGATGCAGCTGAAGAGGCGCTGCTTGAAGATGAGGGTCCTGGATTTTCTATTCTAGCCGTACTGCTACTACCACCAGAACTACTGGCCTGATTGGAGCAAGTACTCGCACTGGACCCTGAAACCATAAAATATATGACAGTGGAACAAATCGACGATGGACAAACGGTTAAACTGGTTTACGAGGTTTGATTGGTACATAAGTTTATAATTAATTTGTCAAATTTGGACCATTTCGGACGTGTAGTTGATTTTTGACAGTCATACAAGTAAAACGCGTTTTGGTGTGATCGGCGAACTTTCAAGATTATTCCAGAACCAAAATGACAGAGCAAAGGATTTGTATTAAGTTGTGTGTGAAAAACAAAACTATATGCAGTGCCGTGGTTTGAATGTTGGAAGCCGCTTGTGGAGAGTCTGCCATGAAGAAAACAGACGTTTACGATTAGTATAAACATTTCGAAGAAGATCATGAAGACGTTGAAGATGACGGAGGCGTGGGCGGCCAAGAACATCGACAAATTAAAATAAATTGTGCTTGCTAATTACCGAACTACTATAAGAGAGCTGGCAGAGGAAGTCGGTGTCTCATACAAATCATGCTAATCAATTATCACTGATGTTTTGGGGCATGTCTCGGGTGGCTGCCTAATTCGCGCCTACGATCGCTCATGTCTCGTGGCTTGTTTGAGACTTTTTCATAAAAAAAACCAGACCACCTTCATGCCCCAGCCACCGTATTTACCAGGATTGGCCCAAAGATGAAGAGGACTATGAAAGAACGATGTTTCCTGACCGCAGAGGAGATAAAGACCAAATTGCTGATGGAACTGTGAGCCACACCAAAAAATGCGCTGTATAAATGTTTCGGGGATTAGAAAAAAACGCTGGAGTAAGTGAATTATATCTGATGGTGATTGCTTTGAAAGGGACAACATTAATATTGAGGAATAAATAAATATTTTTAAATATATACAATTTCCAAGTATTTTTTTATCTAACCTCGTATATGGAGAGAGACCTTTGTATTTTTTTAATGACAGTAATTTTTAAAATACAGTTTTAAAGGTATTTCATCCTCAGAGTGACAAAGCTTTTGTGGATGTTTTATTTTGCAGAGGAAATGAGGCGATGAGCATGTTTTTTAAATATCAAATTTTATTAATCAATCATCAATATCACTTATCGACAGTAAATAGAGCAATATGGCTATGGAATTATGATATCGTAGTAAAGGTGTTTCTCCTAATATCAAAACTCCCTAACACACTTTATCTAATAATAAATTTCATCATAACATGGCGGTGTGTACAATCAGTTGATGAAATGAGGCTAGTTCAACAAACTGAATATAAAGAAGCTTTACCCAAATAACACAAAATGTATATCAATCTATTGATATCTACCCTATTTACACATCACAGTAAAGGAAATATGAAACAGTATTTGAAGAGATATGAACATGGTTCAGGCAATCCATTAAAAGAAATCCGATATGACAAAAAAAACAACTATACAGTTTATGCTACAGGTGTATCTTGTGGAGTTTCCAAAAAGCTCATGAAATAAATTGTCGCCCTTCAAACTAACCCTAAAAATGAACGTTTTGAGTTAAATATGCCCTTTGAAGCATAAAATTATGTTATTTAAGAGGCAAACCTCACCAAGGTAACTTAGTTAGAAAACAGTTGCGCAAATCCGAATCATTAGTTTTTTTACAATGTGACTTTATACATATGTATATATATGTTAGAACATTAAAAAAATATCATCATCATTCCCTTTCCGCACCTAATGGTACCAGTCCAGGGACTATGAAATATTCCAGTGTAAAAAGAGCCATTTTAAATAAATATTTCATATCAACCATGTCGGGAATCGAACCGGAGACCTCTTGCATGGCAGGAAAATGCGCTGACCATTGCACCACAAGGCCAAAAAAACATGTTAAAAAATATTTCTTTAAATAAAAAATATTTTTTTACATTATAATAATTATTCCTAATATTTTCTTCCTTCCTATCTCTTGTAGCTTGCAATGTCTCTAGGTTATAAACAAGCAAATATCAGGTAACCTAATTTTAGCCACCTTGCCTCATTAAAAACCTTCCAGACATTTAAAAATATATCGGAAGTAAAAAGTTACCAATGGAATTTATAAAAATTTCAAATTTCGATTTCTCAAAATGATGTTTTTTGGGTTAGTGACTTGTGTCTGAATGGCAACAAATTGTCGTTCTAGGGGCATTACTTCAAGTTATGACTGCACATTCAAACAACAAACTTTAAAGTTGTGAGAGTTATAAAAATATGAAATGCAAGCAATTAAACTTGAATCCGGGTTATGGTCCCGTGGCTAGTGTTGCGGACTCATGGATCAGAGGTCTGAAGTTCGAACCTCACTCTATCCCAAATTGATTTCCACTTTCTAATAGTGAGTTATTTACAACTCGCAGAAAATGGGCACCGGGTATTCTAATTCTTATTCTTAGTGGGGGGGGTTAGTGCTATGCAAGATCCTGACGTCACTGCGACCTGTGAAGATCTATTGTGACGGGTCTCCGTGAATAGTTCTCGCCCTCCAAGCCCAGATCTATAAAGAGCCTGGCTACTGTGTGGAAGGCGAATGTTTACATTAGCTAAATATCCCTCTCCAAGCCCAGATCCGTAAAGTATCAGGCTATTAGGTAGGGGGCGAGCTCTTTAACATCCTCGGGTTTAACCAGTGGTCCCTCGAGGATGATGATCCTTTTATGATGCAAAACATCACATTCACATAGGTGTTTCCTCATCTGCACTGCAGAACCTACATCTAGAAGTTTCGGAAAGGTTCATGCTACAGAGTAAATAGAATAGTTGATATAATTATCCAATCTTTGAATTTTTTATTAAGAACTTATTTTATTATTTAATATTATTTTTTCTTGTGCTGAGCACATTGAATTTGCGCAGACTGAACCAGCTCTCAATAAAAAGGCGCGTAACGCAGTTCATGGTCTCTTTCGGCGAATTCTGTTCCTGATTGGCCCACGCGAAGTAAGCCACCATTTATATTTAATTACAAATATACTAATAAAGTAATCAGTAAGTCTTTTGTAATGTTACAAGTTACAATAAAACATCAAGAATTCAAAACAAACGTTCAGCCTATTTCTAAAAACATACAGTCCTTTTCAATCCTTTTCTAGAATTCTTTATCCTTACTGTTTTTGAATAAATACATAAAGTTTTATAATAAACATACAAGTCTCAAAGATGTCACGAAAGCGATGAAACCGGTCACTGGTTATGTCAAATTTGTGAATTTAGTGGTGGTGCATTAATAAACCAAACGCAGCGCATTTCAATCATCTGTTACAAGAAGGAAAAGTGATCAATAAATACTGCACTTCAATCAACCTTTAAAATCAATATTTCATGTTCACCCTGGCAGGAATCGATCCCAGGAGCTCAAGAATAGTAGATGATCGCGTCAACCACTGCACAGACAACGAGACGGACATCTCTCTACTCAATTTCCTTATTCAGGATTTTCACCTGAGAGTAGCCATCAAGTCAAAAACTCCCGTCCAGTGTTCTGGTTAATTTTCACACACAGAACTGTATTCTTCATCAGACTGGACACATAGAGATTTATATAAAGGAACTAAATAAATAGATTAATTAAGACCAATCTTCCCAATGAACTAAAAACTATTAAAAATAATATATCAATAAATAAATTTAAAGTAAATCTAAAGAAATTTTTTGAACACGTGTAAAAACTACATTAAATTTTAATAAGTATGAATGTAATATTATTTTATGTTTTTTCTTTATATATCCTAGGTTTTTTTTTCCTCGTGTACTCGTATTTAAAATGATATAAACTCTAATAAATAAACAACTACAACAGTGTAAGTCACTCTCCAAGCACAAGAGTTAGTCTCTTTTTTTGGAGAGTTACAGTGATAACATTTACTAGATGTGTAAAAGTAGATATGTATAGAATTTTAAAAAACATATACCTTTTATGAAGTTTACTCATAAAAAAAAATTCTAAAAAAAGACCAGATATTTAAGTACAATTTTAATCTTGTTAAGTAATTTTTATATATTGAATAATTAATACGATGAAACATGGTTTTTGTGGTGAATTTGCGGCGGAATTCCTTCTTGATAAAATGTAAGTTATTTATGATAATTAATCAAATTCAGGAAAATTGCAGCCAGGATGTGGATGTTAATTGGATAAAAGGGAATCTCCCGAATATTATTATTACAGCCAGGATTTACATCCTTTTTCCACTGATTTATAAAAGAAGCAGGGTGTCTTAATTGTGTATTAAAAATAAACATGGTGATTTACTAAAGTTACAAGGGATATATAAAAATAATGGGTATTACAGATTATTGTGGCCACAAATAGGTTTTTTGAGTAGTAAACTAGTGTTTCCCAGAGCAATTGCGCAAAAGCGTGTCATTTGTGGACTCTCATTACCTTGCTGTTGGAACGGTTAATCGTGGAGCTATCCAAGACGATTTACTATCGAGGATTGTTGTAGAGGATTCGGCGGAGACAGTTCCGATAAATGGTCATCATTACCACATTTAGGACATTTCCCACAGTTCAAGGCTCAAGGAGGCTCAATAAGCATGTCAGTACTCGTAAGTAATAAAATTGACTGTCTGACAGTGAGTGAGGTCGCTAGTAGAGACGATTCATTTGAATGAAAATAATCTAATGCATTAGATTACTAAATTCATTCAAATGAAAGTCCGAATGCAGTTATTTATTAGAATGAAAATCCAAATGCAGTAATTTATTGGATTAAAAGTCCAAATACAGTAATTCATTTGAATCTTGCTACTTAATCGAATCACCTCGGATGTCGACATATTTCACGACAGTGGGTCCTTCCCTTAGGAAAGCACTTTCTAGCTTAGAATTTTTCTTTTAACACTTTGTTATATTATTATAATAACATAACTATCTATTATTATTATTATTAATAAATTATTATTGTATTTCGAATGAATTGGGTTTATTTTTCTGCAATGTTCTAAATATCTGAATATGAAATGAAATTAAATGAAAATGAAATGAACGAATTAGTAATTATTGACTATTGAATTAATTTTTTTTTTTTTTATTATAATTTATTTTTTGCATTTCAATAGGTTGACATTAGTTCCAAATACAAAAAAAACTATTACATTAACACAAAAAGAAAAACCTCCCACAAAGGCATGACCTGTGTGTGGGTATTCTTTTTATTTTTAATTGAAATAAAGGCTACTGGAAGAATACAACAGATACCAATAAGTTAAAAAATGAGTGCTGATATTAGAACACAATTTTTTTGTTACTAAAAATGAGAAAATTATAGTAAAAGTATATTCTATCCATTAAAAAAAAGTGGTATTTAAATCCGTTTTATTTGAAAAATCTGTTTAGCACCTTGGGGGGGTAGCCACAATTCAATGTTTTTATAACCCGTTATTCTCTGCAGTAAGTATATGCCACAATAACCGAAACGCCCATGTCTATTATCTATGGAATATCGAAAATAAATGTACAAAAGATTCATTCCATTATTTAATTTTTTCAATTACAAATAATTAGATTAATATTATTCTTATTATATTAATTTTAAGCGAGCAGCTAAAAGCTGATATGCTAAAATCTAGTTTAGAGAAAGTTAATTGTTGGCGCACTTTTACTTTTCTGAAATGAATCTAGTCCATTTTGAACCCATTGAGACTACAAATTGAGATCAGCTTTTGTGGCAGCTTATTCCAACCATCAACAACCCTAATTCTCAGTAAATGCTTCCGTGGATTTAGAATGAATATAGTTTTTTTCAGCTTGAGACTGTGGCCTCAAAAACAAGAATCTTGTTTAAGCTTGAACATGGGATCCAAATTTGGGCAGCTATAGTGACTGTTGAGTATCGTGTATGTCTCTACCAGGTCACCCCTTTCTCGCTGTTCCTGCAGCGTTGTGAGACTGAGATTTTCCAGTCTCTCCACATATGGAATCACTCCATTTTAGGCTTGACTGATTCGTAAATTCATTAAATGGTTTTCATTTCTAATCGCTAGATAAACAGTACAGAAAATACTGGGAATTCGGCAATGAGGAAGTTCAGTGCTATGGGAAATAAGATATAAAAAATTATTCTTTTGTATTTTATTGTATAGCAAAGTTACTCAAGAAAGGCATGAAAAAAATTAGAAAAATAAGTTTTAATAAAAATTAACTACTTTAAAACGTCACAAGTTCTAGTGAACAGCTATTTAGAATAGCCAATCAATTATGTGTATGATATATTTCCGGTTTCCAAGAAGCCATGTTTAGCATGTTTTCAAACGCAAGAGGTTCAATTTTTAAATGTCAGGACAACACACTAACGACAACTAATGACGTCACGGGTGAAGCAATTTAAAAATTACAAAACCTGAAAAAATCAAAGCGCTGATAATATGACACAAAATTTAATTTTTTTAAATTTTGGCTTAGTTTAATAGTCTATTAACAAAAAAAAACAATTAAAAACCACCGAACTTCGTCATTATAGCAAATAATATAAGTGACAAACTTGTGCACATTAAATAATTTTATTTTTAAATAACATAAAAGTTTATATGCCACAAAAAATCTAACTCAGAACAAATAAAATACGCCCATAAATTGATAATTAAATACCTAAAATGTATAATCTACAAAAATAATATTAGATAATAAACGCTTTAATGTAAAAAAAAAAACATTTTAATATATTTATGATTGTCTTTTCAGCATCCTATAGATAAGTGTACAACAAAAAGTACAAAAAGATTTGCACGTTTTTTATAAATGGCATAAAAACTGGAATTGAATACAGCAAACATACAATGGTGGCTAAGCAGAAAATCATTATATGTCCACTTTTTTATTAAATATACTGAAGTATATTTAATAAAAACATAAGACGAATTGAACATGTACTAGACAAGTAAAATGAACATTTACACTTCTTTGAAAGAGAACAGAGTATTATTATTTCTTATTGTATGTGTTTCAGAAATAAGAAAATCCCAAATAATCTGAAGGCCAAAGTCCACAACTCTTGTGTTTTGCCGTTTTAAAAAAAAAACTGTTTGAAAAAGGATTACAGATTGTGACTATATCATCCTTGTTATATTATATAATTTTGGATTTATGTTTTATAAAAATTGTATTTGAAAAAATACCAGTTTCAACTGTATATTCTCTAATTATGCATTTTGGACATACAACAATTGTTCGCTTAGCCATCGATGTGTACTCTATGTGTGTATATACATATATTACTAATTGACTCTATATATATATGTTATTGTCCTTTTAAACTGTCAGTATTCATTCTTCATCAGAAAGTGTTTACATTATTTGAAAACAAAAACTGTTGAACTGTGATTTACATATTTCAAAAATAAATTTGTCTTCAACTAACAGTGTTATCAGTTTTAAAATGCACTATAATATCAAAAAAAGACTTTTATTCGGAAAAGAAATAAAAATAAGATTCTGTTTAGTATAAATCATCGGAGAATCAGTTTCAAGATTTTCAAAAATCTTTAAGAAAATCTCGGTATTGAAATAAATTTTCACTGTAGGTAAGCACATTCAACTATTTTTTAGTATGAGTTTTTACAATTAAAGCTGTAGTCTGATAAAAAGTAAGGAAATCATATGATTTTGCAGTTTTTTTCAAAACCGCGTGATTAAAAAATAAAGTTAATGAACATTAGATAAAAACAATTATTTTCTAATGTTTGATTTCAATTATTTATTGACAATTCTTGATGGAATACCACTGTAATGATGTAATAACTTATATTTACATATAAGTTATTAATTAAAAATACTTTGTACAATACAAATAAGTGGAAGTGTACCAAGTATTTTTAATTAATAACTTATATGTAAATATAAGTTATTACATCTTTTTCTAATGTATTTCTGATAAAAATATACTTAAAAGTTTTATCTAACTAAAATATAATTAGTTTTCGACTGGCAGATTATACCTTTTGGAATTTAAACTAAACTTAGGTAAATTGGTACTCATATAAAGACGAAGTATTAAAGTCTAATTTGTACTAATGATACATATGAAATAGTTTGCAGATAATACATTAAATAAAAAAATAATCGAAGCACACAAATTTTGCGGTATTTTTCTTAAATTCTAAGTTAAATTATTCCTTCTTTAATTATTGTTTAAAATACTTGAGTTCAAACCCTTTCTTATAAAAGGGTGTTTCTTCTTCTTTTATTTTAAGGATAATATTTTGGTTGCAAATACTTAGTTTTTAAAAAATTTTATATTGTTTGAAATATGAAATATATTTTATACAAACTTAATTAAAGAGTCCTTTTCTCACTTAGGAAATCTGTTCTAAGGAGGACTGTACACATACAGTGCTCAATTATTTTTTTTACATATCTTACATGTCATTCAAACATGTCCTTCGGCCAGATTTTGATTTTTCTTTTGAAATACTGTTTGTTATCTACTAACTTAATTTTATAGAGCATATTAAACAATTTGGCCGATAAATAATCCTCGCAAATTTGACCGAATGATGTGTTAAAAAAAGTTACAGTAAGTAAAAAAGTAAAAATTTTAGTAAAATTGGGATGCCGTCGAATAGCAGATATGAACATTCAAGAACAGCATTTTTAAATGGCAAAACTGTATGATTCCCTTACTTTTTATCAAACTACAGCATTAAACATAATATTGTTTGAAGAATCATTTCATTTACCGAGTGAAAATTTGAATAAAATATCTACTTGATAAATAAATTTCCACAAATTTATTTTTTATTAGGTATTTGCTTAAGTATTTTTGATTATTTTTTTAATGAAAATAAATTAATACATCTACCTTCATGTGTAAAATGATCTAGATATGCTGTAATTGAAGTACCAATGGAATACTCTATGCTCTAAAATATACTTCATAGTACTCTATGCTCCATGGAAATAATGAAGTTTTTTTTGTAAATAATATTTTTTTCTTTAAAAATAATTCTTAAGATCATTAAATTCAAATAATACATACAAGCAATTTGGCAAATATGAATTTATAATTATTATTTTTTAAATGGGGTTGCCAAATTGAATTTAAGCGGTGATGGATTGCATCGTCGATATACGATGATTGCCTAACTTGGAATGGGGTGTGTACCCTTGTTAGCTGGGCAAAGAAAACAAAAAATTGTATTTATGATAAAATAAATAAATATACAACATACTATCAGGCCATTTTCCCGTAGTGGTAGGCAGAGAGGATAGAACGTCACATCACTCTGTCTTTGCATCCTTTACATTCATACATCTCATGCACGCACATCGATTATTCTGACTTTTGACGTGTCCATCTTCAAGTATTTGCTGGATTTGGTGATGCCATGTCTTTCTCAGTCTATCTTGGTTCCTATATCAGCATTTGAATCGTAAATATTTTTTGTCAGTCTTTGTTGTCCATTCGCTTAACACGTTCAAACCAATGCAGGATAATTTTTTTAAATTTTGTCGATAATGCTCATCCTAGCTTTTCATAGCGATGGATTTCGACATTTGTGCACCTATCATACGATGCTTCATCACACATTTGACTGAGAAATCTTATTTCAATAGGGTTCAGCTTATTTTTCCAATTCCATGCACTGATGTGGTACGTGTAAAATCCGTAAAATCTATTACAACTAAAATATGGATGTGAGTTAAATTAGTGGCTTATAAAAATTTGTTGTATGTGGGTGAGGCCGCAACAGTTAAATGATCTGTTTTGACACCATGGAAATTTTATCACAAAAATAAACAAATTTTAATTGCACTATTGCAGTTATATCTTCCTGATAAGGATAATTTGGCGTGCTTTTTAAAACATGGAGACAACCACGGATATTGAATATCATACAATGTCTACACGTGATGTCAGCTATTTAGAAATAGGGACAACAATAAATTCTCTGTTCACCCGACAAAGCAATGAAACCAAGATTATGAAGGCGCAACTGGTGGCTTATGATATTCTCATTCCATTTTTGGGAGTTCTCATCATCCTAACAAATGCCGCAGTAGTGGTTTCCAGTGGTCTTCTGCTCAAGAAAGGTAAAATATTATATAAATACTTATATCAAAAGAGTTTCCTTTCTTTTTTATGTATATAGATTCCCTATCTATGGAAACTAGAGTGATCAGTAAGAGAAATTATTGTTATCACTTGAGCTCCCAGGCACTGCAGATTGAATAAACATCCTGGTAGAAAAAATCTCTCTGAAACTTTTAGATGTAGGTTACGCACTGCAGATGACGAAACACCTTTACACATATTACGTGAATGTGACAAAAATCACAAAAAAAGACATATCTTCGGCGTACCATTGGTCAAATCTGAGAATGTAAAAGCACTCGCCCCCTACCGAATAGCCGGTTACTTTAAGGACTCGGAGAATGAGATTTAGCCACAGATTTAAAAGCGCTCGTCCTCCATTTAGTAGCCTGACTCTTCAAACACTTAGGCTTGGGGGGCGAGAATTAATTTACAGAGACCCATCGCAATAAATCTATACAAGTCGCAGTGACATCAGGAACTTGTTTGGCAGTAACCCCATTTACAAAAATAGAACATAAACTTTTCAAGAAGTGGAAATGTTGCTGCCAAATTAATATTAGTTCCGTTTTCTTTATTATAATATACAATAAAAATGGTGGTTTCTTCAAGATGCTTGCCTAATCTACATTTCTGTTTAATAAAATCTGACATAAAGGCTATAAACAGTTTCTAAGATAGTTGAACAAGAAAAAAATGCATGATACAGGATGGATGTAAGTTAGATACTAGAAATAAAGCGATCATTTAATAATGTCAATGAAAACCATTTTAGGTGACATAAAAGTTCCTTTTTATTTAAAAGTTAATTTGAATGTCCAAGAGGTTTGAAAACTTTAAAACGTTACATCTCAAACTTTCTTTTTAGACATTTAAATTTTTTTTTTTTCATAAAATTAGTATACATATTTAATAACAGAGAATCTATATAAAACTAACAAATATAAAATAAAAACGGAGTGTTCTCTGTTTCTGATAGTCTCAATCTAACATGGCTCAGCCTGTTCTAAGATGGAGATTTTTTATCTTTTAGAACATAAGTAGTTCTATACTAATATAACAATAACAAAAAAAACTAAAACTACTTAATTATAAATGCTTAGCTAATCAAATGTAAGAAATTAAAAATCGTTATTATACAAATATAAAGTATTTATATGTGCCAAGAATAGATGTTACTTAAACATAAATAATATAGTATAATATTTAATAAAAAACAAATATTGAGTAATGAAATACAAAAAAATATAAATAATATGAGTACCAATTTTATAAAGTACTACGTTTTTTGATCAACATATATTTTTAAAAAAATCTCTCGCTACACTATTTACATGTGCAGTTATTTTTATTTTAAAATTTGTTTTGTTTGAGTCTTTTGTATTTGGCAATAAATCATTAAATATTTTTGGAGCAATTACATTATATTGCTTTTTACCAAAGGCGATTGATACAAATGGGACAATACAGTTCATTTGTGTTGCTGAACGAGTGTTTATATTTTGTTGGGTTCTGTTGACCTCACTTAATTTATCATAAAATTTAAGTAGTAGGCACCTCATAAACAATTGTCTTACATCCAATATCTTTAACTCAGCGAATAGATCTTCCGTTGGATACCTCAAGGGTTTTTTGAGAATGATCTTGATCCATTTTTGTGCTATTTTCACTGGTTCAGGGATTGAACGAGAGCAACCTCCCCAAGCTAAATTGCAATATGATAGTTTGATTTGGCAAAAAGCAAAGTAAATTTGTCTCATAAGTTGAGCATTCAAGATATTTCTTAGGCTTTTATAAATGTATACTGATTACGTATTTGCTGGGATATTTCTATAATTCGATCTTTCCAGCTTTCATCCTTTACATCCTGTACCCTTCAAATATAATAGTAATAAGTAACCTAATTTATTAAGAATACACAAGCAAAAACTTTTAAAACTCTTTAGTTTAAGGATTGTCACAATCTTTTACTTTGGGAAAAATGTCATTAAATAAATGTGTTTGTATTATGAGTAAAAATAATGATATGTTTTGACAATATTTTTTGATAAAACTGCATACCTAGAATGATTTTGAAACAATGTATTAATGTAACTTTTTGGTGAAGTTAAACAGCTATCTAGATTGAACATCAAACGCTTTCGCCTATGCAGTTTAGGGAGATGAATAGGCTAATTTAGGCGAAAGCGTTCATCAGTCAATAAAGTAAGAAGAAGAACATTTAAGAGAAGGTAATATGGAAGTCTATGCATCTACAGGGCTTATGACCTGTCAATGGCTGGTTTAAGTGGCCATTTTACACACTGTGTAACATTCACCATTCTGCCCATATTTGAACATCTATATTCCTTCAATTCTTTCATCTGATGATGTTTGTGAAGTAAAAGATCTGAAACCTTTATTTATACGGGTGAGATTCGTCTAATTGAATTATTTCACCTGCATACTAGGCAATGCCTGAAAATGTTATTTTTTAAATTTCTATACTTCTTCATGGACCAGGTGGATTTATCAACAATATTTTGAGTTTGTCCAAATTTTTGCAGACAAGGACTGGATTCAACTCCCTGGGGAGCTGTTTATATTAACATATTACAACAGATATGAAGAACATTTAATATGAAGAACTCCCCAGGGAGTTGAATCCAGTTCTTGTCTACAAAAATTTGGACAAACTCAAAATATTATAATAATAATAATTATGGATAACTTATATAGCGCCATTTTCGTAATATAATACCTCAAGGGCGCTTTACAAGATATAAATTTAATTTTAACTTTTTGATTTAAGAAAAATAATGTACTTTTTATTATTACTTTTCCACCACATGCAAAGAATTTATTCAAATGATTAAGAGAACAAGTGGGGTTTAAGTTTCTTCCGAAACATCACTTCACTCTCACAGTTTCGGATTTCTGCTGGGAGAGCATTCCATGCCGTAGGGCCTGCGACCGCAAATGCACGTTCGCCGAATTTAGTGTCAATAAAGAAAGATGTAAAACTAAACCAAGAAGTTTAATTGCTACTGTGTATAAAATGATTTCTTATTAATAACAATAATATAATAAAAACCAATTATAAATAAAATTAAGAGTAAATAAAAATAATATTTTAGGTCAGCAGCCAAGATGTACGTATTTGCTACTGGGAAACGTGGCTATGGCAGATTTGGTAACAGGAGTGGCAGTCCTATTAGGACAATTGTATCCAAAGTCCAACCGGACTCATAACATTTGCGCTTTGCAGTTAGGTTTGTAGAATGTTACATAAAAAATAAAATAATGAGTCATTTTTCAATAAAGTAACAAGCAGCCTTAGGATTATCTTATCTAACCACAAAGAGGAAAAATATTTCCTTGCGGTATAGATTTCCGCATAAAAGTTTTCAATTTTTTTTACTGTTTATGTAATTTTAATTTTAATTTAATTTTTGTTTATTCAGAAAAACAACAGCAATACAAAAAAATATACACAACATTTAAAAAAAACATAAAATAAAGCCAAATCAGTTTTCCACATAAATACAATTATAAGTTCAAATATAAACTTTATATAAAAATCCAGTTCAGTTAGATACAATTCATAGAAGTGCATGTGTGCGAGTTTTTTTTGTGTGAGGATGAGTGTGTAAAAAAGTGGAGTGTGGTTTTGGTAGGTATGTGAATATGTGTGTGATTGTATATGGGTGTGAGGGTAGGTTTAGGGACAGGGTGAGTGTGTGTTTGATATGAGTGAATAGAAACAACTTAAATTTATAATGTAAAAATATTTTTTTTTATAAAGAAACATATTTTTTTCATATAATAGTTTTTTAATTTTGGTTTTAAAAGTGAGTTTACTGCAGTTAAATATGTCTATGTTATTGAAAAAAAAAATATTATTACGCGTCAAGCGAATCAGAGGAGAGTTCTGTGCATAGTTGGTGAGAAAAAGAGATAGATTCGTGTGACGGGTGCGGTAGCCAAGTACATTACGAAAAATAGTTGTTTTTTACTGGCTACCTAGATACAGGAAGGCATTTCAACTTTTTTTTAAATAAGTGTAGGATTGCTGGATTAAATTGTTTTATTGTTGTAAAAATAAACACTGCACTAAAAAATATGAATTAAGTTGTGGTAGAGTGGAAATTTCAATCTCCAACCTATGAACTTGAGTCGTAAAAATATACATAACATGAGAAGCTAAATGTACATTAGAATTAAGCAACTTATATGTTTGTTAAAGTTTTTTTCGGAATTTCAGGAATGATCGTGTCCAGTACCTTAGCCTCCATTTACAGTGTTATGCTTATTGCTTTGGACAGATTTCTATATATTCTACATGGGCTCAAGTACCGCCATTGGGTTTATCCTACTAGAGCTCGGGGAACGATATTTGCTACGTGGGTTTTAGGTAATGAAAAAAACATACTCAATTGGATACAATTCAGCAACCTGAAGCTAAACTAACAGCACACAAATAATTCAAGCACCTAAATCTCATTACTTTCCAGGACTCATTGTTGGATTCCTGCCTTTAATGGGATGGGCAGGGGATACAGACAATGGCAGAATATGTTGGTTTATCGTGATAGCTCCGAGATCTCTCGTGGTGTTCACAACAATAGTCGGACTAATTCCAGTGCTGGTTGTCATAATTCTCTACTCAATTATCCTTTATAACGCCATCAAAAAGGTTATACAGTTGAATAAGATAGGAAAAGATGAAGAAGAGAGAGGAAATCAGAATTCGTTGCGGATGTTTCGAGGAGGTACCGCGACATCTCAAGGAACCACAAGGAATCACACGCTAAAAACAATATCAGAAAAAAATGAAACATTAAAAAGAAGAGCCGATGAAACTAATGAGTCTATTATAGCAAACCGAGAAACACGAATCGGAAAAATTATAAATCGGTTAGGATTTAAAAAAGAACCGCCTCAAGTGTCGGAAAATGTGGGGCAAGAGAATAAAAATCCTCCGAGCACGTCAAAATGGAAGGCTATCAAAGTGGTGTTTTTCACAACAGGTAGTTTTGTATGCACCTGGGTTCCGTACTTTATAGCTTGTACGATGTTTGTGTTCTGCGATTACCAATTGACACCGGGGAGATGCCAGCGTTTGAAGTTTGCGATCGCAAGTCCCTTGGCCATTCTCGGCTTTATCAACAGTCTTCTGAACCCAATGATATACGCCTGGTGGCACAATGGCTTTCGGAAATCTATCAAAAAACTATGTTGCAGGAGAATTACACAAAGCATGCCGGTGGCAGGTTCGGCACATGATAGCCGTGGGACCTCCTCACAAACATTTAACAAGAATTCTAGTACTGAGTAACAGTTCAGTTGGCACAAAGAAGCAGACACTTGCTTATAAGGGAGGGGAGAATAATATGCTCGTATAAATGAGTATATTCCCGACCTATTTTATTTTGTGCTAGATCCCGTTGGATCGGACGCTGTATATGTGAATTGATTGCAAATGCATGCACTTAATGTAGCATTCTGTTACCATCCTCAATTCACACATCGTATGATACACTAGTTCGCAGGATACTAGAATACTGTTCCACAACGTGGGACCCTCCTGAATCAAACCACATCCTTGAAATAGAAAAGGTTTAAAAGTGATTTTTGTGATACTTATAATAATTACTATCCATTCTTGTATCCATTAATTTTTCTAGCGGGGATGCTGGATTACAACACCCTCCAATCTCGTTGTTAAATTTTTTGTGGGAAACATTTCTACAAGCTGGTTTCTGGAAGTACGAGTATAAGACCAATCTTATTCTTAATCTACATAAATGATCTGTGCCATTTAAACATCTATGGTTCTGTTATAAGTTTTGCTGATGACACTGTTCTATTATTCAAAGATAAGACATGGAAGGGAACATTTGAGAAAGCCGAAGAATATCTGAATGTAGTAAAGGCATGGCTAGATACTAATTACTTAACTCTTAATAAATCTAAAACTAACTTCATTCCATTTCAAATCAGTTCTAGAAACTATTCACAAAATGCTTATCTAAACATCAAACTACATAAGAATAATTGTCTTCAGAGTGCTCATTGTCATTGCCCAATATTGGATAGGACAGATAATGTCAAAATATTTGGGAGTTATTATTGATATAAATTTAAAGTGGAAACAGCGGATTAAAAATATTACAAATAAACTTAAAAGACTAACGTTCCAAATATAATTCATGTAAAGGAACTTTCAAAGATTTATTTTGCATTGTTCTAATCAATTTTGGAGTACGGTATAATCGGATGGGGTGGTGCGAGTTTTAAATAGTGTATTTGTTGCACAAAAATCCATAATTAAAATAATACTCACAGAGTCCCGATACAGAGATCTACTGAAGAAATATTCCACAAATCACAACTTATGACACCATACAATTATACGCTAAAACAATACTCACTTACAGATTCAAAAACTACTCTTACTCAAATGAAAGACATAACCCCTACAATATATCACATACAAATAATATAATCACTAGATCCTCAACACAAAGACAACTAAAACAAATACAAACTAATAGCACTTTCGGACAAAGGGATTTCGAGTATTATTCAATTAAAATCTATAACCTACTTCCACTATCTATTAAAACAATTAGTAAGAAGAAAATGTTCAAAAAGGCTATAAAAAAATGGATAGTGGAGCTAGGTAGAAGTAAAATGGATTGTCTCATTCACCCAAACCAATATTGAATCAACTGCTCTACAAGTGAATAGCTTGTGTTCGGTTTTTGTTCTTTCATTGTGCGTTTTGTAATATAAATAATATAGATGTACATAAATTAATTATAAACATGAATACGTAAAGTTTAAAACTGTCTGAACATTTTGTTAATTATCTCAGTTTATTAAGTTAGTCTTCTTTTTTCATTCTCAAATGTTAAAATATTTTCAAAAAAGTATATTGTTAAGTGTCCTCGGTATGGGTAACCCCAGTGAGGTCACATTATTTTATTTATAAAATATAGTTTATAATAGAAAAAATATGAATAAATAAATAAAAATATGTAACAAGGATTTATATTGATTATTATTTTATATTAACAGTCAACTATTTAAATTTTAAAATTTAAAAAGAAGCCAAAATCTTGTATCATCTAATCAATTATTACATTTTATTTTTTTTTACATTTTTTGCACCACAACAGGCCAGGAGGCCTAATTACAGTGGTGAATTACATCAATGAGCACCCAGGCTTGAGAAAAATCACATTTTTAATTTTTGTGTTCTCACCGGGAATCCAACACGGAACCTTCCATGCGTGAGTCAAGCGTCTTGACCACTACACCACGGAGGACAATACACTCAGTTGCATTATTCATATTCATATAGTGACGTAGTGTACCAATATGAAAATGTTTTGATAGTAGGAATGTGGTCATTGGTTTAAAAATAATGATTCGAATTGCAACCAAGTAAATAAGATTTATAGTTTTATTTTATTTTTTTAAACTTAACCCAACCCCACTCCACTTATATTTCTCTTCCCATAGCTGTTTTTCATACATTCCTATTATTGTGAAACTAATTAAAAGGGAAAAAGTTTACATATAAGATTTCTATTTGCTGTGTATGTTTTAATAATTCTGACTGCTAATTAATCTTAACCATTCTGATTATTGTAATTTTCGTTAGTCGAAAAATTCCCTAAATTTAATGCAACAGAGAGGGAAAACATTTTTGAGAAGGGAATATGGAAGTCAAGGCATTTACAGGGCTTATGACCTGTTATTGGCTGGTTTAAGTGGCCACTTTACACACTATACGACATTCACTAACCCGCCTATGTTTAAACATCATTTCCCTAAATATTTTCCCTCTGTTGCAACAAATTTAAATCTAAATCTTCTTCTCTGGTCTCAATCCTGGGATTGGCTGGCAGCAATTACTTTCATTCTTCTCCATTCCTCCCTGTCTTGTGCGACTCTTTTCAAGTCAACATATGATGAGCAGCGCACATCCTCTAATAGGTCCTCCAGGTACTCTCGGCGTGGGCGTCCCCTACAATTTGTCCCCTCGGTCATCCCCTCCATTATGACATGCAGGAGGCCTTCTTGACGTATTACATGGCCGATCCATCTCGCTCGCCTTTCGGACAAGGTCCTGAGCAGGTGCCTTCCACAATCTAAATAACTCACTCATAATCCAGCCTGTCTGCAAACATTTGGACATACTCAAAACATCGTTGAATTAACTAACTGGTATAAGAAGTATAAAAATTGGAAAATTGTTTTCAGGCATTGCCTAGTAGGTGAGTTGGATCAGCCGAATGAATCTCACCCACATGATAAAGGTTTCAGCTCTTTTACTTCACAAAAGTCAACAGATGGAAGAGTTGAAGAAATGTGGATGTTTTAACATAGGCAGAATGGTGAATGTTACACAGTGTGTAAAGTGGCCAATTAAACCAGCCAATGTCAGGTCATAAGCCCAGTAAATGTCTAAACTAAATGTTGCAACAAATTCAGATCTAAATAACTCCCTAGGGAGGAAATCCAGCCGGTCTGCAACCATTTTGACAAATTTAAAGCATTGTTGAACACCGTGATTTTGTTGGTTATAATAATGAGTGTTGAAAGTTCAAGATTAAACTTAAGCAGGTATAATGTAATCACTAATGGATGTTGACAAGTACAGTGCTGAACAGCCTTCAACTCATTTTATAGCAAGTGGGGACTAATCCAAAATCATCTTGCATTAACAAGAACAGACAATTTTGAGAAGTTTTATTACAATCGTTTGACAATAATACCAAACTTAGAGAGGAAGAAACGTGTTGTGACTCGACTCTATTGCTAGAGAATATTGTCACAATAGAAGTTTCTCAACATTTTTAACTCTCCCTTCCCGGTGATGTGTAGCTAGTACACATTGCATTTAATAACTTTAATTTCTCCATAAATATAATAAATGATGGGTTGAGATTTTCGGTATTCCTTCGTTCTACATTTACGTATTGGTAAAAATGTTTTTTTTATTAAATAATTAATGCTTGTTGGGATGTGTCGCATGTTGCATTTGTAGTAAAATAGTAATCCTTATATATAATTGTCTAACACTCTTTACGTCTCACTCTCGATAATACGGGTATATTTGGGAGCGAGAGAGACAATTTTTATGCGTCACACGCACAAACAGCATAGTTTCTTGTACTTCTCCCAGACGTCCGTTAGCTGCGTTAGTACGTTAGTAGCTTCCCGGCTTTCGTTGGGGGCGGTTCCTTTACGCGAACTGAGAGCATTAATTAATGTTTTTAGCAATTAGATTAAAAATATCATGACTTTTGACTTCAACTATAAATAATTGAAGCAATTGCCGATGAATATTACACTTTTACTTTTTAAAATCTCTCATTTTTTGCATGTGTAGTGACTACACAGCACCGTAACGCGCGGATGTTTTTAGGACAGTAAGGGAAAGGTTAAAAGAGCTTTTTCATATAAAATTTACTACTACACCTGACAGTTCTTGGGGATGCAGTGACTCCCAAATCGAATTTTAAAAAAAAACTTCTATTTTAGATACATAAATCGACTTTTCATGGTAAAATATAGGAAGGTTTGTATAGTAACACATATTTAGATTCACAGAATTCTTCGGAGTATTAAAAATTGAACATTTTAAAATCGATTTCAAAACAAATTAAAATTGCTAAAGTTGAGTCGAGTTGGTGAATATTTTATGTTCAATAGATTCAAGATTTAAAACAAACATGTTCATATCACTATGTATGTTCATGTAATAAACTTATTTATTATAAATTTGAATTCTTAATAATATACTTTATAGTCACCTAGACGCCATTTAATTGTTTACTTTTGACATAACCGGATTCGAGGTTTTGTTTTATTATTTTGTTTATTATGCATTTCCACATGACCAAACCAATTTCGTATTTAGTACTAAGCAAAGTAGGGCTAAAAATGCCGAACACTCTTCTAGTGGAACGGAAGGAATGGTAGATGAAAGAGTTGAGGAAATAAGGAGGTTTAAACATAGGCAGAATGGTGAATGTTACACAGTGTGTAAAGTGGCCACTCAAACCAGCCAACGACAGGTCATAAGCCCTGTAAATACCCAGACTTTCATATTCTCTTCTCAAAAATGTTTTCCCTCACTGGGCCATGCCATTAGTTAACTACTATGCAGGTGAATAGTTTTTGAAATAATAAATAAAATATTATATTTTATAATAAAAATTTACCCCGATAAAAATATTATTCTGAAATTTGTGATGCTAAACATAAAAGAAAATATACTGTTAAATATAAAACATATAGGCATAAAAACTATCGATAGTAAAAAAGTTAGAGAAACACTGACCAAACAACTTTTTTTTCTAAATAAACGAATACTTAATGAGACATTTGAAGTACATGGCATTTTAATGTGGATACATTTCCGAAAAGATGGCATAATCAATCAACCTGTTTTGTTGTATGAACCTACTAAAAACATTAAAAAGCTAATATTTGTTTCCAATAAGTTAGTGCCTATTTCAAAACAGTTTGGAAGAAGTGATATCAAAACCTGTATGAACAAAATAATATTACTGAACATTATTTAAGAGTTAGAGTGTGTACAGTGAAATCTTTATTTATAATTCATTTTAAAAGTAATAGATTACTGTTATTTTTTGCGAGATTTATTACATTCAAAAGAAAATATTTTACTACCACTCTTTTAGTACAATTTTAAGAATATCAATGGCTTAAGTTTGACAGATTGGAACATATTTATTTTGTAAACGTGTATTTTTAGAACAATAATATAAGTACAAAACTTTTGCTAAAGGATTGCTATCTGCAAATTTAAGAAGTACAGGGATTTGTGTTAGTAATTTAAAAAAAAACATGTAGCGTCTAGAACCAACTACATCTTTTACAGAATGGCAAAACATATACTGTTTTGCATGAGACTTGCTATTTTATTTTTACATATTCAGAAAAGATCAAATATTTACTTATTGACTGGCAGATTTGTTGGAGAAAAACCGGATACAAGAAAACATTTAGCATGTTTAAAATGTCGGATACAATAGTAAACGGGACTAAACTGAAATCGTTATATACGACGACAGAGACATTTAATTTCTTCACTTCATCTAACGGAATGATCCTGATGAAAAATGACACAAAACTATTACAAGCTCAGTTAGTTATGTACGATATATTGATCCCAGTATTTGGAGTATTCATAATCATCGCAAACTTACTAGTTGCAATTTCTAGTGGTTTAATACTTAAAAGAGGTATGCAATAATATTCTTTTTTAATATTATTATTGATAAAACTGTATACTATTTTTTGAACTACCATGATGATATAATGTGCCTTAAAAAAATGCAAATACGAAAATCATCTTGGTGTGTGTAAGATATTTGGATGAGAGTTTTTCTACTGACATTTGGTGGAACTGCATTTTAATTATAATAATAAAAATACATATAACATAGTTTCATTGCACTTTTATTTATAATTTTCACCAGTGACCAGGTTTCGGCGTGACCGACATCTTCCGACTGGTGTCGGTCACGATGAAACCCGGTCACTGATGAAAATTATAAATAAAAGTGGAATGAAACTTTACTGTATTTTTATTATTATAGATGAAGAAATAAAAAGGAGAGACTGCAATGCCACTGAAAAATCTATAGTTTTAACAAACAATAACTGCAGTATGGTGCAAATCACCAGTAAGATTAAAACTCAAATAATGCAAACACTACAGATAGCCCAGATGATGGAGAAAGTGCTATTAAAACTCAGGAAAAAGCACTGGTTAAAATGTTCAAATTTCCTATTTCTATTTTCATCGATGAAAGAAAGAAATCACATCAAACAGAGGAAAAAATCTCTATTTAGTAGCAATTATGTTGATTTTTACATTCTCTGAAATTTTAAACCAGATTTTTTTTTTTTAATTCGACACACGGGTATTCAGTGCGTTTGAATGTTTAATAATTCCATGTTAATGTGTTGGTGCTTGTCGGTGAACTAAGTAAACATACAAAACATACATTTGTGTTAGTAGGCACACTAGAATGATTTATATAAATATATATATATATATATATTTTTTTTTTAAAATTTATTACCTACTAAGCCTCTATTTTAGAAGCTTGTCAGCAGGTGAGATAGAGGGGATATGGAAGGAGGTGATGAAAAATACATCACAACACCCAGATCAATTGAGGAAAAAACTTTCATGGATTTTTTTTCGTGCAACTGGCAGGAATCGAACCTGCGACGCCAGTTTCACAGTCGGCCGTCTAACCAACTGCGCCACGGCGCCTGTGATGAATTGTAACGCACACATAAAGCAAAGGTTATTAAAGATTTGAATGGACTGTACCCTTTTACATTGCACTGTTTGTGTTGAGCGTTATTTGAATGTCTTAAAAAATAATTCAATGCTTAACGCTTATATTGAATAAGTCGATACGAATGGATATATTGTTTTACATACCTACCCAACACATTCTGCGAAGAAGCAAAAATACTAATGTTAAAATAACCTTTGATCTTCGAACAGAAAAACTCCTCTCTTTTACTTTGTATGTGTTCAACAAAACTGGTATTTTTATTGCACAGGTCAAGAGCCACGATGCACATATCTACTACTGGGAAATATGGCTCTAGCAGACCTGATCACCGGAGTAATGGTTGTCATAGGGTCTATCATACCTGAGACAGTGTCATACAGAACAGATACGAGCTGTCGGTTTCTTTTGGGTATATGATCTTGAATTAACTATAATGAAAACGACACTCGTATTGCTCAATAAATAAATATTGTAATTTTATAAAAAATAACGATGCATTATTCTGTCGACAGTCTTTTACTTGAAAACCTGCACATTGACAAATCAAGCCAAAACAACGATTTTTCATTATCATATTAACACTTTAATTATTGTAAAGATTTTAGGTGAAATAAGAAAAATATTGAACAGTTACACCATCTTTACCTTTTTATAATGACATGGTTAAATAATAATAATTATTATTATTATAATTATTATGGATAACTTATATAGCGCCATTTTCGTAATATAATACCTCAAGGGCGCTTTACATAGTGATTCTATTGTTAAATAAATTTGAATTGAAGCTTTTAAATTTGTAATTTATTTCAAACAATTTATTTTGTTGTCACATTCTACGGTTTTATTCAAATGATTTAGAGAACACGTGGGTTTTAAGTTTTTTCCGAAACATTACTTCACTTTCTCAGCCTCGCACCTCTACTGGGAGAACATTCCATGCCATAAGGCCTGCGACCGCAAATGCGCGTTCACTAAATTTAGTGCGCTGTTTGCGTGGTTAATGGAGAAAAAAACTATGCAAAGCTAACAATAAAAAATACTTCTATTTGTTTTATTATATTCAATATATTATGTGTGTTTAGGAGCAATAGTATCGAGCACAATAACATCAGTGTACAGTGTGATGCTGATAGCCGTGGACAGATTTCTATATATACTACATGGATTAAAGTATCATCGCCTTTTCTACATAAAGAGAGTACGATGTATGATAGTGGCAACTTGGTTATTTGGTAAGATAAAAAAATAATATCTTAAATAGTCCGCATACAAGATTTGAAAAGTAATTAAATGAAGTGCATTGTATACTTATTTCAGGTCTTATAATAGGATTTTTACCACTGATGGGGTGGTCCGGTAATTCTAAGAATGGCAAAATGTGCTGGTTTACTAAAGTATCTCCCCCAGAATTGATACTCTTAACGTCTGTAATTGGTATAGTGCCAGTACTTATCGTTACTATACTTTACAGCATCATTCTTTATCGAGCTATCAAAAAAGTAGTGCAACTAAGAAGTGCGGATAACCAAGAAGAACCAGAGACAAACAAACTTAGATTATTTAGAGGACGTACTGAAAGCAAATTAAAAATAAACACAATATCTGAGAAAATTGACACATGTAGTCAACAGTCAATAACAAATAGTGAAGATGATTTTTCAAGTGATGTGACATTAGGATTAAAGGTACACAAAATCAAAAAAGAAAATAAACTTGTTAATAATACCGGTGAACTATCAAACACTCCGTCAAAGTGGAAAGCTGTTAAAATAGTACTCCTTATAACTGGAAGCTTCATGTTTACGTGGATGCCATATTTTGTAACCTGTATTGTCTTTGTTTATTGTGATGTAAGAAAAGCGCCTAAATACTGTCTAAACTTACAATTTACAATTGCAAGCCCACTGGCAATACTTGGCTTTTTGAACAGCCTGCTCAATCCAATTATTTATGCGTGGTGGCATAATGGTTTCAGAGCATCCATTAAGAAAATATATGGGAAAAGAATTAAAATTGCTACGTTGAAGAGAAATCCACCTTAAAAGTATAAATTAAACTATAAGATTCTCATCTTCACAATGGCGGACAATACATTGCATTTTTTAAGGACAATTACAAAGGATTGATAATACCTATAATGAATAACCTTGCGAGATTATTAACAACAGATTAGAAGCAATGGTGAAACGCATAAAAAAGCGTAGCATAGAAAATAATTAGCGGATAAGAGAGCTAATAAATAATCAATTGCTTGTTTTATTAAAATGATTTCCTAAAGTAGGTACTCTGAGTTTGATTATTTCCCCTATCAGAAGTCGCTAAATTTGTATGTATGTATATTTTGATAAATATTTCCACATATATTTTGTATAAGCATGAAAAGATAACCATAGAAAAAAAAGAGGAGCATGTATTGACAAATATTCTATTAAACTTGTATAGATTAATTCATTATTTCCATACTTTTATGAAGGTACAATAGTTTTCATGTTATAAATTCTTGTGACGTGACGACCATACTTTTGCAATTACTCATTACCTTTTTAAATAAATCACAATCTTTTTTAGTGTTTGAGATTGAGATTTTTGACACTGGATTGTTTAGGTTTAAAAAGTTTATCCAAGATGCGTTTTTATATTGATGAATGAAGTTTTACAAGATTATTTAATATTTAATTTTGATAATTTACATTCCTAGTTTTATTTAAATGTGTATTTTATTAGTGTTAACATGTGTATACTAGAGATGTTTTATATTAATGAATTGATTTTTAATTTTTATTATAGTTTAATTTTGACCATGCACATTGCTAGTTTTATTTAAATACGTATTTTATTAGTGTTTTTATGTGTATACTAGATGTGTTATTTATAAATTAATTGATTTTCTACAATAATTATTTTTAAATAATTTACATTGTTAATTTTATTTGTAGTTGATGAAAAATAAGTAGTGTCTTTTTTAGTTTTGGAATATTTCTGTATTTTAAATATTATTTTTTATTGTTTATAAACCAAATAAATAAATAAGATCAGGAAACAGCATAAACTTATTCATGTCCCTATTGTATAATAGAAAAAATAGTCAATAAAGCTTGTAAATTACCTGCAGCACTCTGTTTCTCCAATGACTCCAGGCTGTTGACCTTCCCGTCAGCAGGCAGCTGTCTCTGGCTGCCCCAGTCCTCGCGCCTGCCGAGGGGGCTGTAGGGGGGCGCAGGGGGCAGCCTCTGGGATACGGAGTACAGGTGCGCCCCATTGTCCGCTTGGAGACCCTGCCCCTGGGCCCCATAATACTCCTCGCGGGATCTGTAATCACTAATGTTGAAAATTCGACATAAGATTGGTTTCATTAAACTAACATGCCGAGCCATGTTAGATGGATACTCTATATTCATTTTTAAATGCTCTACTGTAGGTTTATTATTTCTAGAATTTCCAATAAACAAACCAACCGCGTGATATTTGACAGAATGGCCCATTTCACATGTATCGTACAAATCCACACGGCTCGGTCAAATTAGGGTGGATTGACATTTGATGACCCTAGTATTACAGTCAGACAATCGCCATCTTTTCTAAATGGGTTTTTGATTGGTTATGATAGAAAAAAATATTTTCTTAACAGAAAACTAAAGATGCATATCAAAATTAGCCACTTGGAGTACAAATTTAGGAATTAAATGTGTACCTAATATCAAAAACCCACATTTACTTACCTTTGCATGAAAAGTGGACATTCCATGCATTATAAACCCTAAAGTATCATTGCAGTCGTTATTTTGTCATCTTTTTAATGATGTAATAACTTATATTTACATATAAGTTATTAATTAAAAATACTTGGTACACTTCCACTTATTTGTTTGACCAATTAGCGCTTTCACCCTCAATGGGCATCTTCAGACTGGTGAATATTATACAGTGTAAGGATAATTTATATAAAACTAAATATTACGTAAGTGTAGGTACATTTAAAAATAAATCGAAAGAGATACAATATGCAATATTTCAATGGAACAGAGCGAGACAAATTATTGAAACATGGGTTGGCGGTGTACTGTAAGAGAGGATTCTATTCTAAAATATTTATTGTTTTATTACATATACAGGGTCCAACTAAAGGGACTAGTAAGGGTAAGTTTTTGAATTCTATCTGCTGATTTATTAAAATTCTATCGCTATTTTTTTTTTATCCTATTTATTTCTAAAATTTCTAATCTATCTAACTTTGGACCTTTATGTCCTGCATGTAAAATTTTTATGTGTTTTGATAATTCAAAATTTTGTTTTAACTCAAATAAATATGATGCATAGTTTGATATATCGCAATTAAATCTATGTGAAGCTAAATGTTCTTTCAGTCTATATTTAATTGCTCTCCCGCATTGTCCTATATATTTTTAATTTATAAATTATATGTAAATATATGTTATTACATCATTACAATGGAATTCCATCAAGAATTGTCAATAAATAATTTAAATCAAATCATCTTTTTATGTTCAAAATCAACCTCTGTGAGTGATGGTGTATTTGTCATTTTAGAGTTTAAACAGTGTTACTAGTAAACATATAAAATAAAAATATATTTTCATAACTGAACATAAACCCTCCTTTCTCATTGTTTTATGAATCTTGTCCATAATAAACATCCTTTCAAAAACGGACACAAACAGTTCCATGGGTTTCAAAAACGGACAACTACATGTTTTGGTTTCAAAAACATCAAATACATTTTTAAATTGTGTTTTTTTTAATATTTAAATAATACTTGCCTTAGATACTTTAAGTGCACAAAATGAATCTGTACCCATTTATTTTATTAAATTGTATATCCGTCTTGTATATCCGAAACAGAGAATTAATTCTAGTGAAAAATTATGAAAATGGATATCGTCCCGCTTTTGATGCTGCTAAGGTCCTTATTAATCATATTCTTTTGTATTTATTAAAAATTAATTCAGTGCCTACTCTCAGATAAAAATCCGGCAAATGGAAATCGAGTGAAGATTAATTGTCTTCGTGGTGTACTGGTTATTGTGTTTGCCTGGCAAAAAAAAAAAATAAGTAAAAATAAATATATAGTGCCTAACAATGTGTGCCTATGTAAGATTTACAAACCTAAAATGCATCTCTTTTTTACTACTTTTCTTCTATACTTCACTCTTTTACTATAAATCTTTTTTTTTTTTACTATACATTACTTTTACTAAGTTTAACCATAACAGTTAACTATGTTTTCTTTATATTATGTAACATTGTATTTAACTTTAATTTTGTACAAATTGGCTACGGTCGTTAGTTACAATAATAAATAAATAATTAATAAAATAATTATAAAACAATAATTATCAATACATCCTGGAACTTTATCATGCCCTGTGGATTTTTGACATAGTGTGAAATGGGCCAATCACATGATATCACATGGTGGGCTTGTGGTTCGCACGTGTACAGCAGTCCAGTCTCCTTAAATGTACTTCCCCAAAAGTAAATAAATACATGAATATAGCATTGCATTGTTAAAAATTTGATTTAAACTTCTTTATTAGTGTTTTTTTTTCTTTTTTCGTTTCTTTTCTTAATTAATTTATAAGTAAAAAATATTTCTCTTTATCATTTTTTTTACATCATTATATACTTTTATACATAAACATATACTATTTACCTAAATATTAGTTTTCATTTCAATAATAATACATATAAAAATATTATATATATTTTTAATGTTATTCAAAATTTACTTCTTAGTTATTTTTTTAACTGGTTCAAAGTATCTCTAATACCAAATTATCTTTTTTTATCGATAATTCTATAACTGGTAATATTTTATTCTTTTATATAGTTTATATTTCTTAGACTTTCTAAATTAATAATATTGTTTTAAATGCTATGTATTACTTATAACTATGTTTACATGTATGTATATTTAGTTGTATTTGTAACTAATATGTAAAAGGCACTAAGTGCCGTTTATTTCAATAAAATAAAAATAAAATAAAAAAAATTGATACATAAATGAAAAATGAAAACAAACAATAGGACAAAATTAAAACAGAGACTGCTTATACAGAAAAAAAAAACTGAAAAATGTTTATTTTTTAATATCATTGCTATTATATTCAGGAAACATATTCATACATAATTAATATTAAAAACAAGGATTTTCAAAACACAAAAAGACCAATTAAGTTTTCATAAATTCAGTAAAGCATGTAAAAAAAATTAAATGAGAAAAGAATAATCATTAAAGTTTACATTTACCATGGAGGTAATTATATATATAATAAATAAAAATACCAAATGTACAGACTGAGTCATTCGTGTACACATATATAAATGCATACATATACACACAAACATACGCACATCTAAATACATATATGTATTTATATCATGGTATAACATTTTACACTTTTTTGCAATTAAATTTATAAAAAAACCACTTAATTTGTACATATATATTGACCCGTTTCAAGGTTGTGTATGTATAAAAACGAAATGAACATCACACCTATTATAATATTGATGGTAATAAACTAAACTATAAACTAAGTTAAACTAAACGATACATACAACATAATAAGCAAGATAAAAAAAGGGTAAAAATATTAAATATTCAATGCTATTCAAAATTCAACCCAAATTCATAATAATTACCGTAATAAAAAATGCTAAAAATCAATATTGGACGTGTAGCATTAATGCTTTAATAAAAAACACTATATTGCTTAATTCTTTTTTTTTATGTGACCACACACCCATTTTTTAATAAAACTAAATAATTGCGTAATATACTACAATAGTTAAATGAAGTAAACGTACTTGAACTGATAATCTGGGGGCTGACCAGAAAATCCTCTCCTTGGATACTCAACCGGAATTATTGTAATATAATTATTTTGGTTTGAATTATTAGAAGATTCACTATAATGAGAAAGGTCTGATGAATGATCCATCACTGAAAAATATGCTATGTTTAACAGATACCAAGAATATCTACCAGTGAAGGAAACCAATCGAGATTTTCCATCGTCGGTAAAATATCTGAGAAATAATTTGTGTTCCTAAACAAATAATATCAACACAATATTGACATATTATTGACCAATATTGACATTTTAAAAGGCGGGGGCCATAGACACAGGCACATTACGGACCACTGACCAGAGATTATACACATATCACAGACTGCAACAGATGAACAAATTATCGATAATTCATCATCATCATCATTCCGTGTCCGCTCCCTAGTTGGAGCATACGGTATCTACAAAGAGCCTCCATGCATCTATATCAGCTGCCAATTCCTTTGCGTCCTCCCAAGTCAGGTTCTCGTCTCGAAGTTCTGACATAAACTGCCAACGAACAGTTAGCAGTGGACGTCCAGGACGTCGGCAAGCGTGGTTAAGGCTCTCAGAAGGCATCCGCAGAATATCACATAGCCAACCGTATCGCCTCCACTTGACGACAGTTGTCACCAGAGTTTGCTGCGTCCGTCCTCTTATTACTTCATTCTTCTCAAAGTCAAACCACAATTGGGCAAGTAAAAAAAATAATTTACTACATTTTGATAATTTTTTCAATAAAGACTTAAATATTTTTCCATGTGGGCTTACAATTTTAGAATCAGTAATTTGAAAAAAAAAGGAGTAAGAAATTTTGACAAAATAACTACTGCCATCAAGCGGAAAGAGACACATGCATCATACATTACATCTCATTGTTGGTTGATCCGCACACTGCGGTTGCTTCCTGAAAGCCTTAACAACACTTGCTTACATAACAAACCATCAGGTTCTCTACGTCTCAAACGTCCGCTGCTGACTGTTTTTTCTGATAATTCATATTGGAATTGTCAAATGCTGATTTAATTTGAAAGAAAGCAAAGAAAATGACAGCAGACAAAAAAACTTAGAGGTTGTTTGTGAAAAATATATTTAACTACAATTATATATTTTTACAAAGCAACTATCAAAATATTTGAACCAATTGCATTTTTAAAACAAGCCAATTATTTTATAAAAGTAAGTAGGTTTAATAAATAGTATTGAAATTATGCTTTCAATTTCTTTGATATAATAACTAATTTCCCTAGTGAAGAGGACTCTTAAATTACTTTTTTATGTAAAAATTATTCATTTGGCAAATGAAAAAAATATTTAAAAAATGAATATGAGAATGAGAAAGATCAGTACTGCGTGAAATTTGATTTCATATATTTTTTTTAACATGATAATAAAATGATATAATTGTATGGCGAAATTTATTTAAATTGAACACATTTCCAATACCTACACCAATAGTTATCGCTTTTTTCTATTTCTGAGTATTTGTTATCGAATCGTTAACGCGTATAAAGGGTAAAAGAGTATTGATAAAATACGACATATTTAAAAGAATAATCACACTTTCTTACTTGTGACATAATTATTATTCATGCAGAGTTTCAGAGGTTAAAAAATTAAGCAAACAAACATGCTCTTGGTTTTTATCTATCCTACAGATTAAAACAAATTGTTACTCTTTATGGAAATTATCTCCATCGATCATTGAATGATCATGAACTCAATTTAGCGGTGGATTTTCTCTTTATTTCTACCTACGTGTACCTAATCTATGGAGTTCGCTATAAGTTTGACACATTTGACAGAATGACGGAATTGACAGAAATTGGACCTGACAGTGGCAACCGGATGACATCGTCAGTTTGAAAAATCAAACAGTAATCTAAATATGAGTGCCATATTTAAGTTAACGTATTAAGCACACAGTTTGATGTAATGGAATCAAAGTTATCGGAATATAGAGCTCGAAAACGCAAAGAAGCATTTATACAAACAACGAAGGATAAAATTCAGCAGTTAGTGTCATTTAATGCGACTGCAAAAATGAATGTAGATATTCCCGATGACAATACTCCCGTAAGATATTACTGTTTTATTAACACACTTTGTAATTTATGTTATTGATTCAAGATAAAATGAATTTTTGTTCTTTAGCTGCTGCCTAGTCCAGAAGATGTCATCGATAGGGCACATAGTCCCATAGCCTCATCCGACAACGAATCCGAAGACATCGGGCACGAAGTGAATTCGCTATATGCTAAGTTCTCCAAAACATCACTACTGGTGATGTCATTTGTTTTATGGGTTGTTGTATTTTTGATATTCATACAAATAGAATTTGGAATAATTTATTTGATCTGTTCAGCCCTGTTAGGTATTTATTTTAACACTAGAACTGGTCCTAAACCTCCAGATGAAATTTCTGCTTATAGTGTATTCAATAAAAATTGCGAAAGCATTGATGGAACATTAAAGGCAGAAGAACTCGAAAAAGCAATGGTTTATGGTCCAGCTGCATTAATGAGGTAGCAAAATAAATTATACAGCTTGATTAATTATATAAGCATTTTGCCCTCTGGGCTATCAATATTCTCGTGGGCACGAGGGCTATCAGTATTGTGTAGAAAAATGCAAAAACATATTCCCTCAATCAAATTACGCGTGTTAAGTCCCCAATTGCTTCATCAAAAACCTATACAGTAGAACTTTGATATAACGAATCTCAAGGGGTTTTGAAAAAAAAATGTATATCGTGTGATTTGTTATATTGAGGTTTGGGTGGCTAAAAACCCATTATATTGAAGTTGACTCTCTTATTTGTTCACCTCTATACAACAAATTCTATGGAATTCAGCCTCATTAAAACTATTAATATGTGTGGTATGAGAAATAATGCAGTAGACACATCATAATTGAAATGTAAAAAGCACTTATAGAAAATGATAATTCAATCACAGTAGTAAACAAAACTTATTTTGTTAGATCAAAACAATACGTAAGATGCACCGACTAAACACGACTGAAAAGGAGCGGGAGGAGGGTTGGCGAAGAGCTCGCAAAGATTCATGTCAAGACATGTTAATTCGTACATAATACCATTCGTTACATCGAGGTTTGTTTACATGCTCTAATCGTTAAATTTTTTATTGAATGCTATGGCTAGTTCAAAGGGATTTAAATTTTTTTTTGTTACATTGAGATTCTTTGCATCGAGGTTTCACTGTACGCATTAATATTAATTTTACATTTCTTGTATATTTCATTTCATTTCTATACAATATTTATTTTTAATGAAACGTTATAATTTTTTTAAATGCCATAATTTATTAAAGATTTTATTTTATGCTATTGTTTATTAACTATTTCATATAAATCTAAAGTTTTGTTCCACCTTCTTGAAAACACAAATGTGAGTTCTTCTTAACAATTTACATCATATTTTTAAATAAATGTACCAAGTACTATATTTTATTGTTGTGAATTTTATAAATACAATTCTGTAATAATTTAAAGATGGCATTATTGTCAAGGACAGCACTAGTTAAGACTCAATTAATAAAAAATATATATATATTTTACTACCATTACACTAACAATTTTTTTTTACGGTCTTGAAAATTAATATTATTTGCATAATTTATTCATATTGTAATTGTCCAAATATCATTTTAAAATACATGAATTTTATTTCAATGACTGGCAAACTTGGAATATATTGCCACTTAAAAATTATCACTGCCACTTTATTCTATATAGAAATAAATAATGTCTGATAAAATCAAATGTCTACCTAATGTTTTGTTAATTCTATTAATGTATTTTTAATTTTAATGTGCAATATACAATTTTAATGGTTGGAAACAGTTAAGTTTTTATATCTGTAAATGCCTATGGTTTGTTATTGTTCGCCAGTGGCGCTGTATTTATTACAAATAGCAACATTTATTGCATTTTGTTTTATTTTATTCCAATTTCGAAAAGAAAAAGAAAGTTGGTACTCGATACAATGCTTATACATTTGAATATTGGCATATTTATAATTGAAAACTATAAAAGAATGCTGTATTTTTATAAGTCTAATACCCGTATGCAGAGACAAACCTTAAGGTGAGAGGAGAGTACATTCTATTGTCTTCACCTTCGGGTTATTCTCTGCATTTGAAATTAGAATGTACTTTCCTCACCTTAAGTTTTGTCTCTGCATACGGGTATTATTCTAGTAAAATTAGTTTAGGTTGTAATAATACCAATATTACCCAATTCCATTATAATTATGTTAAATATTTACATTTTTTTATTATGGGTTGAAAATTTAAATTGATAAATATTATGAATAGTTACCATCATAATCATTCCATTCCCGCTCCCTAGATGGAGCATATGGTGTCCACAAAGAGCCTCCGGGCATCTCTGTTGGCTGCCAGCTCCTGTGCATCCTTCTAAGTCAGGTTCGCATCCCGTAGTTCCGACATAAACTGCCGAAAAACAACTAGCATCGGGACATCGAGAACCTAGTGCCTTGTAAAGCAGGCAAGCGTGGTTAAGTCTCTCAGGAGGCATCCACAGTATATGGCCCAGCCAACTGTATTGCCTCCGCTTGATGACAGTTATGACCGGAGTTTGCTGCATCCGTTCCCTTATTTCTTTATTCCTTACAAAGTCAAACAACCGTACACCCAAGATTCTTCTGAAACATCTATTCTCAAAACTCAGTATTTCACTGAGTAACATATTTCGTGTCGGTAATAAAAATATGAAGAGTACATATAAAGAACACAGATAACATTGATTTCTATAATCATTAAAATTTAGCCAACTTAGAGAACTTTTTTGTATTATTTCAGTTAAATACGTTTAAAATAAATATAAAAAATCATGTTTTAAATAATATTAAAGTATTGCAGCGTATTTTTTAGTATGTACAGTGGAACCGCTATATAAGTCATTAATTTGTTTTTGGGGGTCTAGTGAATATAGAATATGACGAATATAGAAACAATTTTTCCCATAAGAAATAACTGAAATTCAATTAATCTATTTCCAACTCCCATAAATGTTACAAAATGTTGTTTAAACTTTAACTTTATTGTACTCAATGGATATACACAGTGGTAGAAGTGGAAGAGACAGAAGGTTAATGTTAAGAACTAGAGTTGCTATCGATTAAAACAAAATAGCCAATAGTAAGTCCAATTCTGATCATGGGGTCGCAACGCCAGTTCCGGCAGTGGGAGTGACGACAAATACCAACGAATATATTATTATATTATTATTATTATTGCCCTTATTTCATTATATTATACATTTGTCAGAAGCCATTTGGAATACGCCTCTCAGATATGGAATCCCCAGTATGCCATATATATAAGTAGAATAGAAAATATTCAAAACAAATTTATAAAGTACCTTAAATACAAAACCGGTATTTCTTATGTATCTACTCTCACTGCCTCCACCTTCCATGGAATCATTTCTCTACAATACCGCAGAGTGTGTGCGGACCAACTACTGCTTTACAAAATTGTGACAGGAATGGTTGACTGTACAGAGCTGCTTGGTTTAATAACAATACATGTGCCAGCCAGGATTTGTAGACGGTACCACCTGTTTCATGTACCAATAAGTAAAACATCGTATGTTAAAAATGCTTTTTTTCGTAGGACTTTTTCAATGTACAATACAAAATTTAAAAATATAGATTATACAAACATCACTCTGTCAGATTTAAAATTTACACTAAAAATGTATTATGTAACTTAGTAGACATTATAATAATAAATATGTACATCTCCCCCCCCCCCCCTCCTTATCCTTTCTTCAAGCATTTTTGTCCTTATCCCGCCCAATTTACAGTAACTTAATGTTCTTAAAATTAATATTTAAAAAATCTTTGATTATTGAGTACTTGAAAATAACATTTTTATATGTATAAATTGTATGTATTTATTTGATATGTAATATTCTTTACTAACTTTGTATACTATGTGGAAATCTGTTATTAGTTCTGAGTTTATACACTATATCTGTTTGTTTACTAAAAATATGTATGTAGAACTGTTGATTTCCCTAATAAAATAAAAATAAAATAAAATATGGGAGAAAAAAATTGTCATCAAAATGTGACCATTTTCTAACATTACAAATATGGAGGTTGATAAAAATAGAGGTTCCACTGTATATTAATAAAATATTTTCCTTGAATGAAAGCCATTATAACTACTGTAAAATTTAATGAGATTTTAAATGTTTTTTATTGAAGATACCTCTGTAGACATGTTAGGAGTTAGCAATTTAATTCATGAGTCGAACTAAATAATAGATTTATATCTCGCAAATGCTTAATCAATTTATTTAAAAGGCTAATTAAAAAATAGAATATGAAATATTATTTCAAATAATTTAAATTTTACCGTATTTGTCAAGCAATAAGTGCATAATTAATATAGAAATCATGTAACTTTAATAATTTAGTTTAAAAATATGTAAATCTAAAGAATTGTAGCATAGGTCAGATATTTCCTAGACTTTGATTATTAAGGTGCCTCTTCAAATCCATGTAACTGAATGTATAAAAAAATACATTTACCTTATGCTCAAATTATGGTCTTCCTTGATCTAAAAGAAAACATTGTGAATGGTTGCCCCCGTGGTGCAATGGCTATGACACTCACTCACAGAGGGTTCCGAGTTCAGTTCACAGTAATTAAATGTAATTCTTCTCGTACTTGGGTGCTTTCTGTCCTGTTATTTTAAAATGTAATTGGGTTTTCTGTGGTGCAGATATAGCAATAAAAAATATAAAACATTCCAAAATCTTTAAGTACACAGTTGCAAGACAAACAAAACTATTTCCATAAAATGTATAATTGAAACAAACTCCGTGGTTATTCGTTATATAATTAAAATTTATAAAAAACTCTTTATTTTTAACAACTTATTATTTATTTAATTACTGATCGGTTTCAGAGCTACATATGCTTCCTTATAAATGTATAGTTTAAAACAAAACTTTATAAACAATACCTTCATAAGAGACCAAATATGTAGCTCTGAAACCAGTCAGTAATTAAGGAAGTAATAAGTAGTTAAAAACAAAATCTTAAACTATATCCATTTTTGATATGTTACATAACACTGGCATCACATTATCTAGATATTTTATATGAATGTAGCTGATAAATAAACTTACCTGCTCCGTAGAAATGAAAAAGTACATAAAATTAATCTAATGTATTTTATTGTTTAAAAGAAGCATGCGATTAGATCTGGGCTGTGGTAGTATCGTGGACTTGCGAAACAAAGGTCTGAGTTTGCAGTCCACTCTATGAAAATTTGATATCCATCTTCTAGCATGGTTATTTCATCATCGTTCCATGTCCGCTCCCTAGTTGGAGCATATGGTTTCCACGAAGATCCTCCGGGCATCTTTGACAGCTGCCAGCTTCCGATTCAGGTTCGCTTTCCTACCGGACAACTACGGTTCTGACACAAACTGCCGACGAACAGTCTGCAGTGGACGTCCAGGACGTTGAGAACCTGATGCCTCATAGAGTAGGCAAGCGTGCTTAAGGCTCTCAGGAGGCATCCGCAGTACATGGCCAAGCCAACCGTATCGCTTCCGCTTGATGACAGTTGTCACCGGAGTTTGCTGCGTCCATTCTCTTACTACTCGCACGGGTTTTTACGACTTTATAAACATGGCCCCAAAAATGACATTTTTGGATTGATCATAATGTAAATGTTTCATTAAAGAGCATGTGTTATGAAACAACAGTGCTCAATAAATAATAATTATGCAGAATTTGTGGTGGTATATGCATATTATATAAAATACAAAATTACATGCAAAGTCTTTCATAAGAAAAGTTAAGTTGAACCAAAGATGTCTCACTGTATTTTCAAAATACTTTTTTATCTGTAAAAATATGATTATGTACATGTTTCTGTTATGATAATTATATTATAAACTATTATGATAATTTGTATAATTTACTATACTGAAAGTCCACATCAGTAAGAAGACCCAGTACAAAAAATAAAAATACAGAAGTCTAAAATAAAACACATGTTTTGTGATAGCGTACACATTATATTATTTATTTAGTACCACAATTATTAAAATGTATCTAAATATTTAACATGTAAGTCTCAACTAAACAGCAATAAATTGTACTTATGAAAAGTTTTTTGTAGTTTTTACTTATGCATTTGTTTATAACCCAAGTATAATGTATGACAAATAGGTTATTAAAATGTGTAAAACATTATTTAGGTCAATCGTCTTTTATATACATAATTGGCTATATACGAGTATATTATCTTGTATCTTTAATCATAATATATTAGGCGTAGTTTTGCAATATTATTAACCATTTTACTAGGATAAGGAACAATATTATGTGTTATATAATGTATTTTTTTAACACCGACTATTAAAACAATGTCTTTTATAATATCAGTCATATACATGGGCAATAATAAAGAGCTTCGCAATCACACAGCACAGTGATATAATACTGTAGTTTCATGCAATTATTTAGTAAGATACTCGATACTAGTAGTTTTAATAAAATATTTTCTAACTTGAAGTCAGTCAATCTCTTTAAAGTTTTATAGCTAATATGAGTGATAAGCTAGAATTACAAATTTTATAAAGTAGTACTTAATCACTAGCGTTATTTGAAAATATCTCTACTTAAATACTAAACATTTATGTGTTTTCTTTGGTCTTATTAAGAAACCTATTTAGTGCAAACAATAATAATTATTATAGTAAAAACTACAAAATTAAACACAGATCAATAAAATTATTGAGTATCAATAGATCTAAAACTCCATCACTATATAAAAACTTTTTTATTTAATGACTAATTATGATGATCAAAAGGTTATTCTGTAACTTATACCATTAACGATAAAGATGAATATAAAAATCAAAGTGTTCAAACATTTTGCCAACTAGACAAACTAGGGAAGAACAAACTAGATTTTTTGTGAAACATTAGTGCCGATTCGACAAACTTAAAATTTTCCACCACGGATAGTCTGTGTGTGTGCGTAATATTTCTAAAATCAATCAAGATATTACTGTTGCTTTTAGAACACAGATTATTACGGTTGCTTTTAATAAATTAAATTACATGATGTATAAAAATTGAATGTCTAAAATAACAAATTACAGAAAGATCTCAAATTACAGTCGTAGGATTTAAAATAAAATATTTTTTATATAAATATTTGAATAGTCAAAGACTATTGTTTTCAATTTGAACTTAATACAATCAGTAATAATAAGTGTGTATATTAAAACAATGATGTGTATAAAACATATTTGTAAAATCTTACAAAATGTGTCAACATAACTCCACTTCAATTACTTACTTTCAATATAATACTATTAAATATTTGGAAAAAAGATATAACAAGTGTTGTAAAATTCAATTATCAATTGAATTAGTGCATTTATCTTATAAAGAGACTAAAATCTTTTTTCATTCAATATCAAAAGAATTATTAATCTTAATATTATTTATGTAGTTCCATTATGCAAAATATGACAGCAGAACTTTTATAAAATAAAGTTATTTGTTCTAGCAGAAAAATGTTTGCATTAATTATACTATCAATATTGTTATTTAATATATTGCTTTTCTCAATATTTTATAAATATTTATATGTTTGTACATACAGTTTATAATCTCAATGAAAGTATTAATTTAATCCTGATTAAGAAGTTTCAAAAATAATTGTCCCGGCTCAACTTTAAACGCAAAATTATTAAATGCTTTAAACATTGAAAAACATCAAATTGTACACTTAAAACATTATAAAATGCACAAAAAAGCTTAACTTGGTAACTTTATAGCAGTGTTTTTCAACTAGCTATTTTTCTACTCGTAAGGGGGTTGTGTATTAAAAAAGGTTGAAAAACACTGCTTTATAGGGAATGGTTAATTATTTATCAAAATATTTGTAAAGCTAAAAGTATTAGGCAGGTGTGTAAATGTTCAATCTTACTTCTAGAGAAAATGAAAAATAATGGTTTAATAAAGACAAAGTCCTCTAAAAAAGGAAATTTGTTTTTAAATTATCTAAAAATTATTTAGAAGTCAACAAAAAATCATGCTCTTTTTGCAACATTTTGTACCACTACAACACCCCGCTTGTGGTTGACTAGCGATGACTTTGTATAACAGAGGAGTTATATTTCTAATATTTGATAGAATTATTGAGACACCGAACAAACCTCAAGTGACAAATTCTCATTGGTTGTAATAACAGAATTTAAAAACTAGCTCTTTGGCATAAAATACTCACGGTTAGGTAGCAAACAGAGCACACTTAGCGCGATGATCATGTGCCAAATAGAATGAACAACGTGGTAATTAGCATTAGTTTGTAAGAAGGCGTAACATATGAGACCGATAGATGCCAAGAGTAATCCTGCCGGAAGATAGAGTACCAGGTAAGCTCTCGCCGGGAACATCTTCCTAGTTTGTCGACATCTCGTTACCCACGCCGATATAACAATGCAGATTCCCACAAGTACCGGAATCAGAAATACCAAAAGTGCCTGTTTGTCCATCTCGGTACCGAATGCTATCATTATAGCTCCGAACATATGAAGCAGAGACACGATTGTTGTATCCAACGAAGCCATCGCAACCAGAGTTACCCAGAAGGAGAGAAGGCCGCAGAAGAAGTCGCAGTACTGTAAGACTCCCATACGGACGATACACATGCTATAGTTGGAGTCTCCGACATCACAAGCGTGATAGAACGTTGAGAAAAACATGGTGAAAAAGTACACTAGCGCTTCGGTGAAATATTTTCTACGTACAGCAAAATATATTGATGGAATAAATAAAAGATTGCTCAAAGTTAAGAAAAGTACCGAGGTAAGTATTTCTCTAGCTGGCGTTACATGGGAAGCATCTGAACAGTCCCACCCTGAAAAAAGAGAAAATAATAAATTCTGAATACAGTAAACCTAAATTGACTACACTTGTATTAGAGTACACGATACTAACCTGAATATCCCCCTTTACACCTGCAAGCAGAGTAAATAAACCCACCAGACATATAAAAATTACAGGCTCCGTTGAGTCCACATTTCCCTCCTAAACACGGAGAGGAAGATACAGAAAATATTACACTCGTGTTGCATTGCTCAGATCCAATTCTCACATCTTCGCCACTATAAATATTCCCTCCTTTTCTCACCAAATACTTTGTAGTATTTGAATCAATCCTAGTTTGACATGGGCAAACACTTTCCTTATCGCAAAATATCTCCATTGTCACATACCATACTCCTATTTCTGGGTAAGGAATGTGTACGATACTGGAAATAGAATCGGAATCTGTACTATTGATAACGATGGTAGCTGGTTTTAATTTACCATTAACAGAGCAAGTTTCGTTGACGTTGGGTTGAAGAGCTTTGTCTAAACCAATACAAACAACCACCTTAAAAAATGGATCTTTCTCAGTAAAATAGTATTCGGATGTATTGGATTTTTCTCTTTTGTATCCCATATAGTATTTCATGTCCATCTTGAGAGTTGAGCCTAAACTCAGTGTACCGCCTATATCTTGAATGGGAAAAATATTAAATTTTAATACCGTCAAGTTTCCTGACGTCAAATTCAACAGAGTAGGAGTGAACTCATTGACATTTGGAGGTAGATTATATTCAAATGTAAAATATTCAGATTTAGTATCTCGTACTAACTGAAATACGGAATTATTAAAAAATTTAGGAGTCGATTGAGAAACTCCTGTTTTTGTTTCTTTGACTGGACACAGACTCATATTTAGGGCTTGATTGTAAATACTTTCATTCATTCCATAGTTTACTTCTATATAATGCCATTCATTGGAATACGGAGAAAATTGAATACTTATATTTTGGCTTAGTTTTCCTTGGAAATTAATGGCGCAGGTTACCAAGTTATCATCATCGCCTGGTAAAGACCTTCCCTGTACTTTAAGTATAACCCACTGGCAATCATCACAATTAGATATCACAGATAGATTTAATAAATAATCACTTTTGTCATAATCATTAACAAAACATTTATATACATCTCTAGAGTGTGACGTTACATTATCCAATTTAATAGTTACAAAATTATCACAAGCCACGACGGAGACATTTACTTTGCTTATTCGCATGTCTGTATACAATACTGTATCGCACACTGCAGCAATACCTGGAAGAATAATAATTTCTATCAATAAAATATTGTAGCGAATATATTTAGCGAAATTAAAAGCAGTAAACTCACTCATTTCTTTATTTTTTAAGAAATTTTAATATTAGAGTAAAAGAACACATAAGGGGCTTAAATAATAATTTTTCTGAATTCGCAAACCAACTGATAGAAAATAATCATAACTTCAATAAAGATACTGGATTAAAAGTACTTCATGTTGAAAATAAAAGATTAAAATTAGACAACTTAGAAATCTTAGAAAATAAAAAAGTGATTTATAATAAGAAAAAATTAATTAATAAACAATATTTCTTTTAGTCCTCTCCTGTATAGCTTCGAAAATATTGATATCAAATTACCACCCTTGTATTGTATTGTAAGGAAAAAAAACTTGATTTATTGGGTCCAAGTGTAGTATTTAGTTGACATGATGAAAATAAAATAGGAAATAATTCATTAGTTACGTAAACCTTGACAAAGAAACTTATTTGCTTTGAAACCGGTCGGTGGAAAAAAAAAAAAATCAGTGGTATTAAAACAAAGTTGTTTTATTTATTTTTTTATAGTAATTATTCCATTTATCAATCGGCAGGTAAACACACGAACCAGTACACCATGAGGCCGACTAATCACCCCTGGATTTCTTTTAGCAAAATTTTATCGCGTGAATAAAAAATAAATAAATAAAACCAAAGAAGAAAATAATAAATAAGTATCCACCCACCCTACTTTTACCGGACCGAGTGGATTGGCGCGATACGTGTGAAACAGGCCCGTACATGACAGACGTAATCAATCATTTTTAGAATAATACTTATATAGATTCAGTACAAACCCTGCTGTTCAATTTTGTCAGAAAGTGGATCAGTCCAACTAACGTAAGCCAATCCAAACCAATCGCCCGGTACGGGATTCTTCAATATGATGGAATTATTACTGTCATCGGATTTGATACTGAGAGAAGTAATCTTGTTCCTTACATCGTTACTAACAAAATCTTCCGGAAAGGAAATGTTTGTTGGGCTTACTGTAGGAAAGCCTCGACTCTTTAGATGTACGTCAATATTCTGAGGCACACATTTCCCACCTGCAAGCCAAAAATACAACACATACTTTAATATTAACCAGTTCAAAAAATGACAATCATTTTAGTTTATAATATAATACAGGGTCCAGTAGAATAATCTAACAATTTTTAAATTGGCACTACGCAGGCATTGTTGGCTGTGGGCGAAGCTTAGGTATTTATTTATTATATTTATTCATATTTTTTGCATTATAAATTATATTTAATAATAAAAATAATGTGACCTCACTGGGGTTACCCGTGCAGAGGATACTTTTATTTAAAAAAAAAAATAAAATTTTTTTTTTTGTTTTTTACAATATACATAAAAGGTAAAACAGAGTATTAAAAAAATAAAGGATAATTACATAGCAGTGAAATACATATTAACAGTAAAAAAGTAAACAAAAGAATCCCACAAAGGCATGGCCTGTTCGTGGGTTTACAAAAAATGTTTATGAATTTTTGCTCCTATAATAAATAGACAGGTATAATATTTTTGTGTAATATAAGAAAGAGAAAAGAAAATATTATTTTATAGTTATTAAAAAAGGAAATAAAAAATACAAAAAAAATACATCAAAATATTCTTTATTATTAAAGGGCAACAAAATATATCATAAAAAAAAGAGTTAATATATAAGAGTATTTATACTTTTTAAAAAAATATTTTTACATTTGAGAATAAACAAAGAAGACTAACTTAATAAACAGAGATAATTAACAAAATGTTCAGACAGTATTAAACACTTGTTATGACTTCCCGAACATTTGCCATTTTGGTTTCCATCATGGCGTGGAATGATGAGCTTTGTGCGTTTGTTATTGAAACTTATTTTTAAAATTGATAACTTCTTCACTGTAACAGTTGTTTCATCGAGATTTTGAAGTAAGCGAGAATACCTAACAGGAAAACCATTACGGATTAAAAAAATTAGGAAGACAAGTTCAGCTTTAAAAAATAAATCACCAGGAAGACTCAACATTGTGTAGATGTGGAAATTACAAACTTTAAGTAGAATGGTGAATATTACAGTACATAAAGTGATCACTTAAATCGTAGAATGCAGCAAATGCCTAGATTTCCATATTCCCCAATGATTTCTTTGTCTTGATTTAGATATCAACCAAAATAAGTTATTTTCTTCGTCTACAAGCAATAAATATAATTATACAAGAAAGACACAAGACAGTATGTATGTTTTCAGTATTTATGGATCTGTCTCAACTCGTTAGAAAAAAGAATGTTTTTAGTTGGGGCTATCGAATGTTCATTTACATCTAAATTGCAAGATAACGAAACAAAAATTAGTATAAGTATCATTGCATTATAATTTATTGCAGTATATTTTAAATGGCAAATGACTATGACTTTAAAATTTCATGGTAAACATATATTCTCAAAAATAATTCATTTTACTCTAGTTAATACAAAAAAAGGCAATATAGATGTTCCGGAAGCACTGTTGTTGTTAATTGCATATCATAGGGCCCCGGTATATGTAAGCCAAGTGCTGAACCCTTAATAAAGAGCGATATGAGTCACTTGCGGGTTCAGCCACTGGGGAATGTAGAATACAATTTATTTTTATGTATTTCATGTCACATTTCAAGTTTGCATACTGTGCGCTACAATCGACCCAGCCCACACGTGGACGTGACACCACTATTTACATTACCAGCGGCCGGATGAAGCCAGGGTGAGGAGGGCCGAGCGAGTTGTCACTAGTACGGACTTCCCCGTCGGTAGGCTAGTGCGCTATATTTTATGTGTACACCTGAAAACAATGATCAGTTCGCTCTTGGCAATCGACTTGGGTGTTTCTCTGATGCTCATTCCGCTTCGCTTTTCTGCTGGTCGACCCGTGGACTGCCCTGACTGCGCTCGCCTCACTGTACCGACACAGCCCATTATAAAGTACTTTTAAGGGCTAGTGAGGTTGACTCAGAGGTCAGTGCTTTTTCGGCTCTCAGGCTCCGAGCCCAGTTGGGGCTCGCCTTCCGTTTACGCGGGGACGGCCGACTGAGAGGAACCAGTACGATGAGGCTACCACCCCTTCTGTAACGAGTCAGTTAAAATAGATATGTAATAATAAAAATACATACCCAAGTAATTCATTTTTTCTTCGTGCGCTTTGAAGGTAATCTTAGCTTCTTGGACATCTTCTGGCATTGGGTAAAACAGAACCGAGACATCTCTGTAGAAGTTGAATTTGAAAAGGCGAGTCAGTGGAATCCGCGAAACTAATGTGTACCCTTCAAGATCTTTTTTTGTCAGCCTAGGTATCCAACTATTGTCATTACTCATCGATTTTCCATGTATTTCTGTTACAATCATCAGTTGCAAAATTACACTCTTGCAACAAAACATCTTATTCGCTTTTATTCTAACATCGCCACCTGAAACACGTAAAATTGCTTTCACTATCAAAAGAAAACACTTGTTTCACACATAACTAAAACGCGAGTAGTTAAACAGTGTTTATTCCGACATTTCAAACATCAGGTAACTCACATTGTTAAAATTAATTTAATATTCTATACACAATGAAGGATTGGCTCGCCTAATCAATTTTATCATTGTCCCTAAGTTGTCACCGTCCCATCATCGATTTCCGCTCATTTGAAATGTTTTCGTTTAGAGTTCTTATGTCAAATTGGTAAAATGTTGCATGCGTAAAAATAAATACTCCCGCGATATATTTTTTCATACAAATTTTGCATGTGACACGCGAAAATGACGTTCTGTAAAATAGGTTAGGGAACTAATTGTTGAAATAATTTAGTATAGGAGTAGGTAATTTTTTTTCCTAGAAAACAAACATTGCAATTTGCAATATCTTTTCTCTTTCTTGTTTATTGGCCATTTCACATCCTCACTAGGGGATGTTCTAGTTAGGTCGAGTATGAACTATACTTTTCAGTATTTTAATATATACTTACACATGTGTTATCGATGTGTGTTAATAATATATAAAAATTTGAGTGTTGGTACCCAAAATTTATTACAATATGTTTACGACATATTTATAGTTTAACACCATTAATCAATATATATATAAATAGAAAAATTTCAAAACAAGCTTATTAGGTTAGGCTCTAACAGAAAATAATGAAAAAAACTATTTGTAAACTTTTTGCTTTATGTTTTTTAATAAAAAAAATTGTAGTGTTTTCATAAATCATTAGTTTTTACCAAAAAAGCTAAGATCTCAGTTCGATTTCCGACAACGTCAGCATGAATTTATTGACATAAATGTTTCATAGCTACTGGCATCTAAAGCAGAAGACCCAATTCACCATATCCATAATAGTATTTGACCTAAGGTAATTTGTTGTGCAAATGGTTTACCAGTACAGTACCTTTAAGCATCATTAAAAGTGTATAATAGTTTTAATTGAAGTTCTAAATAATTTTGTGTTACCTTTTTTTAAACCGAGTTTTACGCATGTAAAAAAAATACTTAAATTACAAAATACATTTATTCTTTTTTGGTAAAGAGGTCATTCAAATATAATAAATAATCAAAATACGAGAATCAAATTCATAATATTTAAATAATCACTGCCAAGATTTGATATGAAATAAATATATCTAGCTTTGTTTAAAGTATTATAATAGTATTATTGTATACAATTGCAATTGACACCAACGAAAAATTATCCTTCAAATTTTCTCCCCTTATCTGGTAGTGTCAATAAGCTATCACCAATGTTTACGATATATATAATTAAGTATGGGTACATTTCAAAAGAAAAAAGTTAAAAGAGATACAACTCATATAATAATTTAAGAATTGGGTGCTAATATTATCAACGTAGATTGTGGCCACTATAATATGTATTTACATACAAACCTCGAATAATATGTTATTTTTTCTTATCAGCACAATATTTTGACCCTAGAGGTTGATCACTAAGCCGTGGACACAAGACATGACCGCTCTATGAAACATGATCAACATAACTGCAGTAAGCTGCGTTGAGTGTTTGAGAATTGTTATCATTTTATGTAGGTAGTAGTTTGTGGTTATTCCTTTAACACATAGTTGCGATGGAAAAATATTAAATTTATTGTAATGAGGAAGTTCCGTGGTTTTTGATATTTTTTTGTTAAATAGAATAAGCCAAAATTAAAAAAAATATTTGTTTTTATGCATCGTGTTATCATTGCTATGGTTTTCAAAGTTTTTTAATTTTGAAATTACTTTGTGAATGTCGTCGGTGAGTTGTACTGACATTTAAAAGTAGAACCTCATAGTGTCAAAATGCACTCAGCGTTAAAAAATGGCTACCGGAAACCTATCACAACACATAGCAACGCTGTAATTGATTGGCTGATTCTAAAGAACTTGTGACATAGTTCATTAAAATTAGTTTTTTTATAGATTTTTGAGAAACTTCGTCAGTATTTCCCGTAACACTGAACTTCCTCATTGAAGGTAAAATAAGAACTTATAATTGAGTAGGTGAGTATTACTGTTCAATTTGTCTTTAAAAACATCAGAGAAGAAAAAGTCAATAAAAAATTTAGATTTTTTATTTGTTTATTTACATTCAAAGTTCCTAGGTACATTCAGATAATATAATTTATTATATTTTTATAAAAATATTTAGGGTATATCCAAATCTTCACAGACAAAACCTGGAATTTTCCTTGATGGATTTTATATCAACATTAGATAATTTTTTTGTATTAATTTTAAACTCATGTGTGGTGTAAAACACAAAGTATTTCATTTATTTAATATCGAGATATTTTTTCAACAGAAATGAAGCTATTGAGAATACGAAAGTCTAGGCATTTACTTAGCTAATGAGCTGTAATCAGCTGTCATGCGATTACTTTACATACTGTAAAATTCAACATTTGGCATAGGGGATGTTGACTTCTAAATTCACATATGGCATAATATGAAAGTCTCTACATACATACCCATTTATTACATACATACATAGACTTGTTTGAAATAATTATAAAGTTTTAATAAGAAAGGTGACTGATTTTCAAACTGTTTGATTCAATAGTTAAAAAAGGCAAATAAAAAAAAATAAAATTCAATAAATTTCATCCTCTAGGAAGCATCAAATAATGTGAAAGCACCTTTGCTACTTTGCTGCTTTCAGCTCAGCCTAGACACATACAATTTCATAAAACGTGGTGATCACAAACAATTAGGCAGAACGGTGAATGTTACACAGCGTGTAAAGTGATCACTTAAACCAGCCAAGGACAGTTCATAAGCCATGTAAATGCCTAGATGTCCACAGTCCCCAACAATTCCCTTATCTCGGTTGAGATTTATATCAAAGTAATTTCTTTTGTCTCGTGTTGAGATTTTGATCAATTTTGGGACAGTGTTGTCCTCGTATGGTTTATAAAAAAGTTACATGTGTTTATCTACACGCATGAAAATATGTATATTTATTTGTGGATACAAATTCCAATATAAATAACTGAAGTGAAATTATCCGGTATTCAAAGTGTTAGAATGATTAGGGCATTAACATCCACAGTAGTCAGTAAATTGAAAAATTGGTCTTGTTGAAGACATTAAATGAAAATAAAGGGAAAGTCGCTCAGACATAACATGAAGTGACATTTATGCCATTATACTGATCATTGACAGTAAAATACTATACTCTTGCAATTATTTTGCATCAAAGGGGTGAATATAACAAAAATCTAAGATATTTTGTATGTAATAATTTTGATACCATGCGAGTACTAAAAAATCAAAAGGTACAACACTTTTTTTGGTAAATTAATAAAAAAAGCTAATTCACAGATTTATAAAATGCTAATATGAGTAGGAAGTAATATTGTTAAGTAAATGGGACCCATATACATAATATTTTTTAAGTTATTTAATAATGAACATACATACATTTTGAGACTAAACAATGTATTTAAGGCTGAAGTCTAGTAAAATGCACAAAAATATGTTTTTTTTTAACAGAGAGGAAAAACATTTTTGAGAAGGGAATATGGAAGTGTAGGCATTTACAGGGCTTATGACCTGTCATTGGCTGGTTTAAATGGCCACTTAACACACTGTGTAACATTTACCATTCTGCCCATGTTTGAACATCCATATTTCCTCAACTCTTCCATCTATTGACTTTAGTGAAGTAAAAGAGCTGGGTGAGATTCATCCGGCTCAACCAAATCACCTACTAGGCAACTCCCTAGGGAGGAAATCCAGCCAGTCTGCAAGCATTTGGACATACTCAAACAAAAATATGAGGTAATCACACAATTTTGTCTTTAAATTTTTTTTTTTTAATTACGTAATTAAAAAGAAAAAAAAACATGCATTAGATAAAAATAATTATTTTTAAAGGTATTTCTATTTAAAAAATTCGTATAACTAAAATATAATTACTTTTCGACTGGCAGTTGGCACCTCATACTTGGATTTCGATACATTTTGAAACAAAACAATTTTGGATTAAAGTACTTTTTAAAACTTATACTTATTATTGACGTGGAATATCTATAGATTTACATTGAGTTTGAAAAAAGGATTGATATTGGAAAATACATTTGTATCAAAATAAACAAATGATAAGTACCATATTAATATTGGAGTACTCAAGTATCAATCTAACTTCTTCGTTTAGTTGTACTATTTTTTTTATTGACCATTAAGCGCTTTCGCCTAAGTAAGCATCTTCAAGATTGATAAATTGTTTACAATGTTATTGCTAAAAAATCCTCTCCAAGCGGTGCTGAAACGTCCTGTTTCATTATGCAAAAGACAGATATTAAAAATAAAAAAAAATGTTTAATAAATACTTGCGTTTTTATAATTGTTGCAAATATTTCAATTAAGGGGGCCATTTTCAATGAGTTGCAAATAAATCACTATTGGAAAATGGGTATCAAGTTGGCATAGAGTGAGGTTCGAACCTCGGGGCTCTGATTCGTGAGTCTGCAACACTAACCACGGTACCACAACCTGATTCAAACGCTGATAAGTGCTGAAACGTCATGTTTGTTAAGCAAAATACGAGATAAAATATAGATATTTAAAAAAAAAAGTAAAATTTAGATATTGTTTGATAATTTATAAAAATAATAGAATAACATATTTTTTATTTAAAAAAAAATTAGAATTCATTATTTTTTTTAAATAAGAGATATATCAAGTCTTGTATTATATATTTATGTGTGAAGTTCTATAGTATTTATTAAACAATAATGTGATGAAGTCTATGACTGTAAACTGAGTATATTTTATATATCAAGTAGAATTTTTGCTCAGCTTTGCTCGGAATTTTCATTGGTTATAAAAAAATATGGTTGTGTTATTGTAATTTGTGTGCTTTGCTATGTAATTTCATCTTAAAAGAGTGATCTATTTTGAAATTTAACGACATTACAATTTACTGTGAATGTGTTTTATTTTATACGGAAGGCCAAGAAAAATTTGTCATGAAAACAGCAAGGTTGATCTGGAAAAAATTATTATAAATTTGACAAGCATTGAAAACTTATTGTTGAAGTTCTTTTCCATACCAAAAATCCCAAAAAAATTGTCTTCAATACATCACTGTTGATCTAGCAATGTCATTTTAGGCTCAAAAAATTTGGCTCAAAAATAGCGCGTTTGAAATTAAATTTTACATGTTCATTCTAAATTTCACGTCTCCACAACCTACCATTAGAAAGATCGAGTCTGCATTGTGTAGAGGTTGAGTAAAATTTGACGCAAAAATACCACAGTTAAACTACAAATTGTATCTAAAATGATATGTCCCAATTTCACATCGCTACAACTTGCCATTTCAGAGAAGATGCTGTGAAGGACAAACAGATAAACACACGATGTATTTTCAGTTTTATAATATAGATTGAATGTTAGTGGCGTTTAAAGAAAACAGAATTATAAAAAAATACAAAATAATTTATTTCAAAGTAATAAATAAGTAAAACTACTTAAAAATAGATACAATTATTCACTTAAGTAGGTAAAAAAATCTTATCAAAGAAAAGATACATTAAAAAGATTTCTTCAGAATGGTGGACGTTAAGATAAGAGAAACTACAAATGACTATCAAACACCAGTGGATTTAATCATATATGCATTAAGCAATGTCTCCTTTGACTAGTCCGATTTCTCAGATAATAAGAACAGATAAATATTATGCATAGAATTTTGTATTATGATCCTTTTTTAATCTTGTTAAATAAGGCTAATATAATAAAATAGATAATGCTGATAAATAATCAGTACTATAGTATCGATTTAAAAATATAGCGAAAAATCTTAGTACTTTTAGTTTTAAAAGTTGTCAAAGAATTGGACCCCTTAATTTATAGTCCACTTTTGGTTTTATATTTTTTTGCATCTATTGAAATTTTATTAGAATTTATTAATATTTTTGTATAGGCAGTTAAAAGTCATAAAGTTGCTATAGGTTTCATAGAATATTTGTATTCACACTGAATACAAAACAAAAAAATGTATTATTCGCGGCTGTTGATCATATTTAAATAATTATTCAATGGAGCATCTTGTCGTATATTAAAAATTATTTATATCACCGAGTTTGATCTTGGATGTCCATTTTTCAAGCGTGACTTTGAGCACCATTAGAGTTATTTGTTCAAAAAATTAATATAAATATTACGGCACATTACACTTCACATGTAAAAATAACAATTCAAACTTAAATCAATATTTAAAAATTTAACACTAACAGATAGTAATTTCAACATACAAACAAAATTAATCTCGACTTGAAAAAACCAATTAAATTTTGTAAATATTTTAATACAAAAAAATATATACCTATTGTCATGATAACAACGACGGATGAGTGAAAAATACGATATTGACTTTCTTATATATTCATTCTTTGAATGGTTTTATAAATGCTTTATATTCCGGGTTAAAAAAAATAAATTTATATATAATTAACCCAAGTATCAAAGATATACTTTTGTACTTTTCGAGTTGTGAGATAAAATTTCAAGGAAAGAAAATCACAGGCGTCGTTGTTCTACGATCATGACGATATATTAATAACATTATATTATTTTGTCAGCCTTATATTTTCAAACTCTTAACTGTGGATTTTTAACACGACAAGTCATGATTACAATGCAAATCAGAAGCATTAAAATAAATAGGGATAATTAAATAATGCTCAAGATTCAGAGTCAGAAGGCTAGTAATAAATAAATGGTCCAAAACAACGATAAATTACATACATCCTTGATTGTGTAAGATAAAACTATTTTTCGGAAAAGCAGTAATGTAAAAACAACATTAGCAATAAAAAAAAATATAAACTTGTCAAGTAATAAGGTTGAGAAAGTAACAAAATGAAATAAATAATAACTTTAAAATTCCCAGGATTCCAGCCATTTTAGTTTATGTAATGTAGAATTGCCTTCATTTCCCAATGGGCCATCCATTCCATATGCCAACGGAGCAAACAGATAGAAGCTGTATACAGATGTAGTGAAAACAACACCTATAACTACTTGTTGTAAAGTGCTGCCCATCTCAGGACTGAGGTAGTTTTGTAGACTCGTTACCAGATAGTCTATTAAAACACCTGTTAAAATAAAAAATATAAGTTATAATAACATATCAAAGGAATATTATAATGAAGCAAATTGTTAGCCAAAAAATTATTGCTCCTTGATAATTTATCATTTAGAGAATATCAATCGATGAAGATAACCTTATAATAAAAACTAAACTATGCTTTGAATTCAGTTTAAGTTGTGATTTTGGTATAAAATCTAACCAGAGAAGGTTAGATGTGCGATACCGGAAAACATATTAATACAAATATAGTTATGAAATACTTTTATCATAGCATAATATATGGTTTAATTATTGAATTATCAGGACTATTGGTGTCCAATACGCACAGAGCACAACCATTCTGATGAATTGAAAAAAAGTAAAAAACTAGTTTTTTCCATAGAATAATATTTAACTATAAATAAAATGAATACTTATTATTATAATTGGTCATGTTTTCTCAGTAAGTTACCTTAGGTTGCCATCTGTTGATTATTAAGAAAACTATTCATCGTTCGTACATAGTACATACTAAGATAAGATGAAAGAAAAGTATTTTTGGTTGGTGAATGGTGATTCCCGGTTATTTTCATGACATTGTTGACATTTCTCATTTTCTATTTAATGAGGTATGTCAGGGATCACCTTTTGATCGTCTTTACACTTCTGAACTGATTTACAATCCCAACATTTTGGAGCGCATAAAATTATATGTACCAATCAACTATTTAAGAGCTAGACAACACAGACCATGTATTCTTCCAAAATTCAGGACAAATTTACCGTTGATGCTGCCTGTGGGGAAAATGATTGGTCTGTTGAACAGCCTTCCGAGAGGTGGATCTTTTCCATGCTGGGATTACTAGTTTTAGACTCTTCCTCTCTATGTATCATAATGTGTATTAGTGACTTATTCATCATTGTTTACTATTGTTTTTATTACATTTTTACATTTGCATTTTTTTTTTTGCACCACAACAGGCCAGGAGGCCTAATTACAGTGGTGAATTACATCACAGAGCACCCAGGCTTGAGAAAAATCACATTTTAATTTTTGTGTTCTCACCGGGAATCGAACCCGGAACCTTCCGTGCGTGAGTCAAGCGTCTTGACCACAACACCACGGAGGCCGCCTTTATGAACCTTCTGAATCAGATTGTGATCCTGTGGCTAGTGTCGCGGACTCATGGATCAGAAGTCCGAGGTTCGCACTCAGCTCTACCGCAACTTGGACTAATACTTCTAATTTGCCTAATTTAAACATTTTATTTTTAACGTGTAGGATTTATATTCAATTCTTAATTATACCTCGATAAAGGAACACATGTAGCTCCAAAAGCGGCCGGTAATTAAACATATAACAAGTGGTTAAAAACAAAGTGCTTTTATATTAATTATGATTATTTAATATTTATTACGATAATAAAGATAGTGTTTCAAATATAAAAATGTATAATTGCTTTAAATTTTTAGTTTGAGTTAACACTTTTAATTTTAATCACATAAAATACATCTTCCAAATCAGATAACATGATTACAACTAACAATATATGAATGAAGTACAAATATGTGTGTATTATGGTTTACCTGTTAACATGGAGCTGAAAACCAGAGCTGGAAAATAGTGATGAAAATATAAAACTCTTCCCATAGTCCAAAAAGGGATGTAATGAAGACACCAACCGACGGCTAACCACAATGCTGTATTCAGCAGTCTAGCATGAACACCTTGAAATCAATTACACTAGGGATGAGATACACAATTTCGTTCATTAAATGGGGATCACTATTAATTCAAACAGGGATTTTACAATTTTAACCTTTCAATTTATGTACATATTTTTGAGTACATGAATACATCACCGGGTAAAACCTGTGTTGATTAATTTGCAAAATTTATTTTATAAATCTTTAATTTTTATTTTTAATAACTAGTATTTGAGATAAATTGATACATTAAAGATTATAGAAAAATGAATAAAACCAAACACAGAAAAAAATATATAGGTACATTCTTATACAAAAATTATTAGAGAAAGGAAATGTTAGCATTGTTAATTTAATTAATATTAATGTATCTCATAGTCCTTAAACAATATTATGAATTATTTTTAATTAAATACTAAGAAGACTATAAATATTTTTTTTATTTAACTCTTTCATATTTATTGTGGTTCTTCTGTTTACGAAAATTTAAAGTTACAAGTACTTACTTTCAGGAACATAGTTGGTAATGTATCCTCTCTGTTTCATGACGGAGTTAATGCAGAATATTAAAACAAAAAGTAGAAGAAATGCTAAATTAAGCCACCATATAATCGGGTTCCCCAGTAAATATATCCGGTGTTTGTCTCCGGAAAAGAATTGTCCCTAAAACACGTGGAAACATAAGTGGACAGTATGATTAGACTAATTCTAATTAATAATATTCAACTTAATAAATTGAAGAGATTATTAACGTATTTGAACACAGATTATTTAAAATAAAAAAAAAATATCATATCAGCATCAAATAGTGCATAAGGCACTGCATAAGAACACCGATTGCAATGTATCAGTTATCATTAGTGAATAGCGAACGTTACACAGTGCGTAAATTGGCCACTTAAACCAGTCAATGATAAGTCTCAAGCCTATACTCCCATATTACCTTCTCAAAAATGTTCTCATAACTGTTGTAATATGTTAATTATATACATTAGGCGAAGCCAACCACTACACTACAAGGTGGGCTTATCTCAACTGATCACTTACCTTATAGTTTAAAGGCCATTGCCATGGTCGAGATGTGATTTCTCCTTCTTTGGGCTTAAGGCCTGAGTTCCCTTGCAACATCACAGCATGCGACTCCAGAAAACGCTCAAAGAATGACGGAGCATACACATCAAAACTCACTTTAGGCACTGAAAACAATATTTAAAAATTGTTATCTATATTTTAAATGATCAAAATGGGAATAAACTGGACAGTGAATGTGAATTCAGGATTAACACTATGGATTGCTAATAAATATTACTCTCCAAATCATAATTTATTTATAGTGTCCATTCTCCGACGCAGTACGTCTCAATTTTGTAAAAATTAGTCAATAAAACTAAGTGATTGTTACGGCCGCTAGATAACGGTACCACTCACTTTAAAATGACATCTCTAGTCACCGTCAAAACGGTTATCATGGCCTCTAGGAAAGAGCACTCCTCTCTTCGGAAACCATAGTTTAATACCACACTAAATACAACTACATAATTACAAACAAACTCCAATTTATTTTACATCTAACTTATTTTTGAAACATATTTTTCGTACTGTGTTATGCACATAATTGTTTAAACAAAATGTGTTAAATGCAATGCTAATTTTACGCAAAACATAAATCAATGATACGAATACTGACATTTATCAAATTGATTATCCTCGAAATTCCACAGCGCATACTTGTCCCGTACGTTTGGGTTACACGACACTTCCTGTTGTTCATACGCCCAGCGTGGCAGCTGTTTACCAGAGGAAGTCAAGGCACAAGCCTGGAGGTAGTGAACAAGCTGGAGACGGCTTGTTACAGTGAGAACAGGATCGCCATCCAGACCGCCTTTAATGAGAATTCTCCAAACGTCGTTCGCATCACCGATACCTTTCTATAAATAAATTTAAAAAATAGTCCACGATTTAGCTTGCCAAGTCATAAATAACATTTTGAATAAAAATGGTCAGGGAAGATTTTTAGTAATGACTTCTTGTCTTGAATGAAAATCCCTATAGTTTAAGAAGCAAAATAATTATAGAAAAAAATGACATAAATTACTCAGCATTTTATAAAATAACAAGTTAAATGAAATGTAATATAGGGTACATGAGGGCATTGGAAGCAAAGATAGCAACCTCCAAAAAAAAAATTTTTTTGGTTATGATGTCATTCTATAATTTATCAACTTTATTTTTATAAGAATCATGAGTTGAGTTGAGTTGCAAATGTAGTTTAAAATCATACTTCTGATGGTTTGAAAATAGTGTTTGGAAGCATAGCAATATCCATCAGCCATTTTATTCGACCAATGACAGGCTTGAGATTTAAATTTTCAAAATGGCCGTGCCATACGAATATTAAGAAAGTTTTTTGAATTCGTGTTTCTATTAAAGCCAATTTATTAGTATCTTAAAGTTTAAGTTCAGTGAAAATAACATTTCTAGCATGAAGACTCTCTCTGACATTAGTGTAGCAGTTTTTGTTATTTTTCCCAAAAACACCAAAACGGGAGTTTGCTATCTTTGCTTCCAATGCCCTCACATATCTTTATTTTATATTTTTCAGGGGAAGTTGTACTCCTTATTTGAATGTACTCACCACCTTTTGTCTCCTCAACCTTTAACTAATAAATACTTAATCCCAGTTATTCATATTTAAATGCAAACTTCGAAAATGTCGGCCTCGTGGTGTATTGGTCATGCCATTTGCCTACCATGCGAGAGGTCTCGTGTTCGATTCCTGACATAATTGACATGAAATATTTATTTAAAAAGGTGTTCTTGCGATAGATTACTTCATTAAAAGTTTATTTTAGTTCTTAAGATGTGATATGAACTAACTTAATAAAGCATAAATAAACAGTCTCTGGACTGGACCTGAAACGTAAGACTGATCATCTTACCTTGATGTAACAAAAACGATCAAGATACAATGCGATTGGTGTACCAATGCAGTGCCCTATGCACCATCAGGTGCGGAAAGGGAATGATGATGATGATGAAATGCAAACCTGCTAAATACAAAAATGAACAATTTTGCAAACTAGATTATCTGAAATATTTACAATTAATTTAAAGGAGTTACATTGTGTTCTAATTTTCTTAATGATAAAACGTCCAACACCGCGGTCTTCTAGAAGGCCCTTCCGGAAGGATAGCATGGGGCAACGGATCCTGCTTGTGGGACTCATCTTATGGTACGATTTGTAGAGTGAGGGTTTTCCTTGTGTTATTGGCAGTATCTACGCCCCATGTTTGTTTTCATCTACATGTTTTTGACATTTTGTTAACCAAAAAGTGTAGCTTTTGCCTGTACGCAGACGCCACGTCTTATACCCACAGCCATTTCGGGTTGACCGATCATAGAAATATGATTGAAAAAACTTGCTAAGGGAGAAAGAGACACTACATATAAAAAAATGTGCATCCTACTGGCAGGCCACAAAGTCCTGCTGATACGACTCTAAAAGTTCTGTCATTGAACTTGTGAAAAATGCTGTAAACAATTTAGCAGTCTTGAAGTGATAATTAGTCAATAAAATAAAGCAATAAGTAAAACTAAACCAAAAAGTTTCATTGATACTTTGTATCAAAATTAATATAAAAGAAGAAAGTAAAAATAACTTTATTTTAAAATAAATATTAACCGCCCTACCCGTATAAATGTATGTGATACGTCGGCGATATTATCACCCGAACGCAACAAGCCGTATCCTGTACGCCCAGGTACAAAAAAGTATACCCACAACCACAAAAAAGTTTGTGATACGTCAAAGTCCTACTCGCCCTACGCATACAAATATGTTATACGGCAAGTTTAGTATTTCGACTCATTTCAAGGTCAGTCAAAGTTAACAGATGTGTTCCCGTTTTGTTTGTATGAGGAAGGAATCGGTAAAAAAATCATACTTCACAAGCATCTTCATATTTAGCAGTTCACCTGGAAAGTGTTATGGAAAAATGGCCCAAGGAAAGGTGTCCCTGTTCATTTTGAACACCAATAATTGCTAGCTACCTCATTTGTATTACATCCAATACAAAATATATTTGAAAAAATATTCAATAGAATGTTATTACAAAAAATTATCCGGTGACATCTTATGTTGAGAACCTCAGACTTGGACAGGATATAAAAAAAGTCATAAACGAGTATATTGTTTAAAAATGTTGTCTGGTACATTGTAAATAAGTATTGTTATTGAGAAATCTTTTGAAAAAAAAACACGATTTTACCTAATTTTTTAATAATAACCCAAAGGAAAAAACCCGACGATTATAGTTAACCTGTATGCTTAAATTTTTAATATTGGTACTTACTTCTCCATAACCTGTAACTTGTAAGTGTTTCTTGGTGATGGGAGCATGTTCTCGGTGGGAATGAAGATTCCTACCAGTGCTCACATGTTCTAGGCGAATCAAGTCTCCGTGTGTGAGTAACGCCACTTCCTCCACCCTTTCTTTATTGTATGGTTTCACTATCCACTTGTTATTTTCATCTTTGTGGGTGTAAGTTGTAATCTGCGTAAAATATTGAATACATTTAAAGATTTATTTATTCATTGATCACCAGGGTAGTGTCTTACTATTTTATCTTATTTGAATATTGCAATAAGTACATGAGCTGAATTTATGTATTTAATCTGAATGGATACTGAAATATAAATAAAGAAGGGGAAACATAAAAACTTAAGAGTTAGGAATATAAATATTATGTATAATACGAGCTCTTTTAACAATTACAAAAATACCTGTTGTTGCCTAGCTCCAACATTCTCAGGATAGAGATGGTGATGTGAGTGAAGATACCCACCCCCAGTTTTGTGGTTCTTTAGGGTGACAATTGCACCGTAAGCTACGTGACGCGGTAAGGATGCATTGTGAAGAGAATTACCAATAAGACGAGACTGAAAACCGGAAGAATAAAAGCCATCTCCGTTACCACTAAAAATAAAACAGAGTTTTCGGTAAGATGGTGAAATTCCATAATGCGCTAAATTCTTGTTGAAATAAATATTTAAAAAAACATTTAAGGGTTGGTTAAATAATATAATGTCTAATCACCTTCTGTTAAGAACAGTCAAATGAATCCAAAAGAAAAATATGTAAAGACATATAGGCCAAATTATAAGTGTTATTGTTCTGGATATCAAATGTTTCAGTGTTTCAGTCTAAAAAATAAATAAATATGAAAAACATAAATAAATGGATCTTTAAGAATATAAATATTGGAGGACAATACAACAGGCAGGACAATACTGTCTTGTGACAGTTCTGGGTACCGAGCAGGACAGAACAGCGTGACAATTTAACCATAGTTCAAACACGAAACGCTGCAGAAATGTGATGATGGCGTGCAGTGGTGGGGGTGAGCCATTTTCCTGCGGAGATAGCCTGCCCGTCCATCTCTAGGATAATGTCATGGTCCATTTTCCTGTCATCCAAATTTCTGTTCACACTAGGACAAGACAGTATTGTCCTGTCCTCGTGTGAACTATGTAGAAGCAATTATTTTATAAATTGTAAATATCAAGAATAACTCAATGAACAAAAGCGGTAATGTTTTATCACAGTCCATTTTGCATAGAATGTGCCAAAAATCCAAGGCAATTCATTAAAAAAATAATGGTAAATTACATAAATTTTAATTCAATTAATGCGTATTGAATTTTGGTAAATTGAGTTTAATTAGCAGGTTAAGAAAATATCACTAAACAATTTTCTAAGTTAAAAAAAAACATTTCAATAAATATTGTTTTTCACTTACAACGGGTTTTGAAAGATCGCCTAATATGTCCCATAAGTCAGCAATCGTTTTGAATCCAGAAAATAACACAATAAAGAGACCAACAAACTTTACGGATATCGTACAACCCAACATCAGGCCCAGGAATGATTGCCATAAGAAAAATCTTAAAGAAAATGGAGATTCTCTTCTTTGGGTACATGCTGTTACCTAAAAAGAATAAGTAAAAAATAAAGCTATAAAAACAATAATATAATATCTTATTTTTATGTTCATCATCATTCCCTTTCCGCACCTAATGGTGCATAGGACACTGCATTGGTACACCAATTGCAGCGTATCTTGATCACTTTTGTTACATGAAGGTGAGATGATCAGTTTTATGCTTCAGGTACCATACAGTCCAGGGACTATGAAATATTCTAGTGTAAAAACACCATTTAGAACAAATATTTCATATCAACCATGTCGGGAATCGAACCCGAGACCTCTTGCATGGTAGGCAAACGCGCTGACCATTGCACCTCGAAGCCGACTACATACATACTATTCTAGCAAGAGTCAAAAGAGTTTCGTCAAAATACTTTTAAAATTTATAAAATACACAATTTGATATGATTTACCTTTACTGTCCCCAACATAGAACCACTCATGAAGAATAAGAGAATAGGATCCAAAAGAATATATCTGTTGAGGATAAGAAAGCCGACATCTAAAAAAAGGTGATTGAAAAATAAATTAGGGAACAATGCGAGTCTCCAACACCACATACCTTAAGATATTATAAATTACATATATTTATTATAAAAAATTGCATTCAAAATATTTGATCAATACAATGTTGCATTTTTTAAAACATGTTAGAAAATAGGCATCAAGTTGTGTCAGAGCGGAGTTCAAATGTTGATCTGAAGACTGCAACACTTTACCAAACCGACTAATATTCTTAAAAAGATATCTTTAAAGAGTAAAACCAAGAAGCTTAATTTAGTTATTTGATTTATGCATATTTTACTTCTTTTTTTAAAAATTCATGTTTAGGCATTAAAAAATAGCACAATGTGTAAAGATTCAATGAACAAATACAAGATCAAAAAATATTTATAATAATTGAGGGGGTTATACTATTTTCTACGAAAGCTCAATTCGTCATGATTATAGAACAAAGACACATGTGGTTGTCTTCAACTTTACATGAGTGTTTTTTTTTTTTAACAATTTATGTCACAACTTGATAAATATAGTATGTCATTTGATCCTTAATTTATTTATTTTTTTTAAACCTGAAATATTTCTAGATCAAATATAAAAGAAAGTCAATGTCGCATTTTTTGCACATCTGTCGTTGTTCTACAATCACGACGAATTATGTGTTACTGTTATGGTTTCCTGTATGGTAGTAGTGGTTGAAATGCTTTACTTTTCTTGAAATTTTGATGAATTTTGTTACAGTAATTTATTGTAAAAAAAATTACAACTAAAAAAAATAATGCAAAAGCAAAACATAAGGTAAAATTTTTGATCCTTATTTAAAATAAAATTTTATTGGTAAGGGACAACGTGTAAATTGTTAAAAGAGTGTAAAGAAAGTTTATAAAAATATTTTTTCTGGTGTAAGCTAATAAATTTATTATGTTCTACCAATTTTTCGTACAATAATGTTGGACAATGAAAAACTATTTACATCATGACAAAAAAGAGAAATTAATATGAGTTTTATAAGCTTCCTTTCCTTTGGATAGTTTATCAACAAACAAAAAGGAATTAAAAACAATTGAACTTCTTCATTATCTGCCGACAATATACAGGTGTTCTTTAAACCCTGTCACATCCAAAACCACGATGATCAGTATGACCAAGAAGACATATTGACACATTAAAATATATTTTTAGAACGAATAAAATTTACAAAAATAAAATATTTAAAAAAACAAATGGTTGCTTACTTCTGCAAGGCTGAAGCAAGGAGAAGGGATGGGGGAGTCTGATACACCGTCAACCACATGGCCACGCCCCCCCCCTCGCTTCTCCCCTGCAGAAGTAAGCAACCATTTGTTTTTTTAAATATTTTATTTTTTAAAAAAAATCTGCATTCTAAATTAATATTGTTTTAAATATGCTAATATGTCTTTTTGCCCATACTGATCATTGTGGTTTCGGATGTGACAGGGTTTAAAGAACACCTGTATAAACATAATAAAATTCACCATGCTAAAATTTTTAGTTAACATGAATGCTTACCACATAATATAAATAATGTCCCCAGACCAGCTGCATTCAAAGACTCTGTCATTTCCCAGGCCGTTAGGAAAATAAATGGTACAATTGCTGCGCCAAGCACTGCACAAAACTGAAAATAATCATTTAAATATTTATTAGAATGATTTAAATTATTAATCTAGATGCAATGATTTCACGAGAAAGGAAAATTAAAGTTTTTTTTTAAATCTAAAAAATTATTAAATATATTTTGGCATCAACCGAGGGATTCAATAATAGTAGTGTATTTAAAAACAAAAAGCCCAGGTTTAAAAATAAGATAAAAGAGCTAGAAACCAACTTACAACTCTCATTCCTTCATATTTAGCACCATCAAATTTGTCTCCAGGTTTCTCAAATGGAAACGTACCGTTATATCCAGTTAGTTTGCCCGACAAGGCTATTAACATCTAAAAATAAACATACATACAGTCAAACTTGGCTATAACGATCACGGAAATAGCGAGATCTCAGATATAATGAGGAAACATTAGTTGACATTTTAGTTTGCGGTTTCCTCCATACATTTATTCATTTTTATAACGAGCTTCTTCTCGGACATACCGAACAAAAATATTGTCAACAGTTGAGCAAAAACTCTTCAACTGTTTAAAACCATCATTTTTAAAATGATAACCTAAGTAATAAAACTCAAATGGGGGACTAACTTATTACGGATGCCGCTGGGCGTTGGGATCAGTTTATGTTTATGTAAGTGTCTAAGTAATTGGTGTTTTTGCCGACAGCATTGACAAAGTATCACACATATGGTTGAAATTGTGTGTAAAAAATTCAAGCTTTGTGAACTTAGAAAGCACAGGCTCAGCACCTCATTACAATCTACAACTTCTTTGGTAGTTTATGAATGACATCCTTGTTTCGGGGGTTTTTAAAATGTTTTAAAAAAAATGTTCTATGGTCAATGCATAATTTAAATTACAAGTGGGTAATGTCAGATAAGTTAAAACCTAACCCTTGAATTTTTAAAATGACTACTAACAAGCAGAAGTGTTTAAATTTGCAAAAAAGTGGCAATTATTTGTAAAAAAGAATGTGGTGCGAAACATATTGAAGTGTGTATAAAAAATCTACCTTTTCACATTGTAAAAAAATTTCTATTTTTTCACATTGTGAAAAAATACAAATGTTTATTAATCTGAATTTGAAATTTAGAAACAAATATGTTTGTAAGCATTTATTAAAATTATCAATAGTGACAATAAACAATGGCGATTGGATTTAAAAAACCTTTCTGTGGTATAACGAGTAATGCTTATAACGAGCAAATACAGTCGGTCCTGTCTTCCTTGTAATAACCTAGTTCGACTGTACTTTATATCCTGTCCGTAGAACTCGTCAACCTGTACTCTTCGACATTCCTAATTCAATGACTAATTATTTAAAAAATAGCACTCTACGAAGAATACAGATAACCTATAATGACAGTTTTAGTGACATCGACATATTACATTGTAAATACCATAGTTTTATCAGATCTGTTAAAGACATTTTAAATTTATCTCCTGCTTGACTTTTAACTTTTAATTTGATTTTTAATTTAATCTTTCAATTTTAACTTTTTAATTTTAATTCTTAATTTTAACTTTTAATTTTAACTTTTAATTTTTACTTTTAACTTAATTTTAATTTAAACTTTTAATTTTAATTTTAACTTTTACTTTTGATTTTAATTTTAACTTTTGATTTCAACTCTTAATTTATACTTATTCATATATACATCTACTACCTGCATCTAATAAATTATTGTTGGTTTTGATTTTTTACAAAGAAATTAAAATGTTCATGGAAGCAGAGAGAGAGGGAGGAAAGTAGAGCAGCTATACAATGTATTCTCCTTTTTATTTAATATTTATATTTTTACTTTTTTAGAATTCAATTATTTTCCCCTCTCCTCCTCATAATAAATTAGTGTGAAATCCGTAATTCGTCTTACTTTTTTTAATTGTTCTTTTGTACCTTGTTTTATATAAAGACTGTATGATTTAATTAATAAATAAATAAATAAATATATTAAAAAAAACTGAGCCTATTCATGGACAAAATCTACAGGCCAGTTGGAACAGTATTTTAAATGAAATATTAAAAAAAAAAACATGTATAAAAAACTAATTGAAATAGTGTCTGTAAACTGAAAGTCTCTAAAAAGAAATATGAAGAAGGTATGTTAAGAATATGTGCACTGACATTGACATCATATTTCTACAATTAAGGATGTATTTAAAGTGTTTAAAATTTAAGAATATCCACTTTAATTATTTTGTAATATAATGTATTTCATAATGCAGTACCTTGGAGGCTTGCTTTTATCACTGCCAAGGTTTGGAATAAATAATAATTATTACTATTGTTATGAGTCTTATAAGAGGTATTTTATTAGCATTACTTTTAAAAAAAGAGATTTTAGAATTGATTCCAAAATGGTTGTGTGAATCAACCTTCCCAACAAAATGATTCAATTTCTTAAATAAGTACTTTCTTTATCAATGAGAACAGGGGTGCTATTCTGAACCACTCTCTCGGCACGTGAAAACAGTTTATGTGTGTATTTTGTATGTAAATAAATACACGAGATAATACGGCTGCGAGAGCGTTTGGAATACCAGCCTTGACCTACAGTTTTGATGTAATTGTTACTTACTTTTCCAAGAGGAGGATGGACATCGAAAAAGAAAGTTCGATTAATATACCAGCTGGCCATTTTACCGAAATGTGTTTCATCCCAACTATAATTCATTAAAATTACAAATAATACGAGTTAATTAACAAAATTTATAAACATTTTGGATGAACTTACTTGTGTGATATAAGGGTTTTAATTAAGTAATTGAGCTTATAAAGATAATACCATAAACTATTAAAATTTTAATTATAAATACTAACCAGACATGATCAGGCTCTGTTACTTTATAAAATCTGGTAGCGGCTGTGGCTACTATTATTCCAATAAAAACCGCCCACCACAAACTAAAAAACAAAACAAATTGTACTTTTTCTGACAGATAAAAGTTGAATAAAGATAATTAAATGTCCTGATTTGAGTTCGCGGATATGAAACGAAAATTTTGCATAAAAATAACTAATACTTTTCTCATTGAAGCATCGTCAAAAGTGTTTTAATATACGAAATGAAACAAAAAATAACTAAATAAGTTTAATTGATACATAAAAACTAGTAATGTAAATATTTACGATTTTGCTTCACTTTTCTCGTCTTGAGATTGGGATTGTTGCTTTGATTTCATTTTGGAAGCATAGGCTGATAATTTTATAATAATCTGTACATGTAAAATGTCAAGTTTTAAAACAACTTTAAAGTACACACGTAGCAAATGGAAACATTTCGCAATAATTTTGTATTTGGTACGAATTTCACATTGTTGAAACGTCAAACAGAAGAATAACGGTATTTCCGTTTTAATAGGGATGTCCGTACTTGCCTTTGAGTCCGAAATTAATCGATTTTTACAGAAATCGAAATGAACCTAACTAGGTACCTAGTGTAAAAATATTGCAAAATCTTATTATTTTCATTTTTGTTTCCGAAATCTAGTATCGAAACAATGATGAACAAAATTTTAAAATTCGATCAAGTTTATGATTTAATAAAATTTTCTGAAACCCCTATATCACACATTTTTTCAAATTAAATTATTATGAGGAACAACAAATAGGTAGAAATTTTTGTAAAAAAGGACATAAAATAATTTAATTCATTAGGTAGTTTATCTTAAGATTGGTAACTTTTTAAAACAGACATGGGAGAACCCCTTTAGTATTCGCTTAAACCAGCGAATGACAAGTCATAAGTCCGGTAAATGGAAAAATGGACAATATGGATAATGTTGACATCTCAGTAATAAAAAACATACAAACATGTTCATTTATAAATACCGGGCCGTTTTTTATGTTTTTTTATTTCTTATTTGCTATACATATATATTTTTTAAAAAGGTTCTCCGGAATTTATCATTCAGTCTCAAAAAAATTAAAAGGGTTAGTCTCAGAATAATATTTTTTTAGAGAAGCCCTTAAGCTCTATTGCATGAAACAAAAGCGTTACAAATTTTTGGATTGGTTTTAGTTCAGTTTTTAGTTTAACAACAAACGCGTGGACTATTTCTCACAACAATTCTCAACCAAAGTACCCACGGCCCCCTGTACCTATTGCTGTAAAATGTAGCTAAATTCGTGGATAATAATCATAAAATATTTTTTCTCTGTACTGGCGACTCCATTGGGTTATTACTAAGGAGTTTGTACTTAAAATTCAAAAACGTTTTGAAAGTTATTTTTTAAACAGTCTGAACCGGTCTGGGGTCCCGTGGTAGTATTTTGGAATCACGAATAAAAGGTTCGAGGTTCAAATTCTTCTTTACCCACAACTCGATTCCTAATTTTAGTTAATTACGACTTCTAGAAAATGGTCTGAAAATTTAAATATTTTGGCAAATAATAATAACTGAAATATTTATTTTGCAAATATAAAAAATAATAATTTCAAATTTAAAAGAGAGAAAAAAAGATTTCTATTAATTAGAAACTCATTTTCATGTATTATAAAATATTTCAGTTTTTACTTGGTTCTTTTTTTATCTTAAAATGCAATAATTTCGGTGAAAGTAAAAGAAAGAAAACTTTTATATAAAGGTTCTTGTGATTAACCAAAATTTTAAGGATTTTTCATTTTAATCCTAAATATCCATAAAATGAAATGGATAACGTGTTATGGTACAGCAAAATTCGAACATCGGACCTCCTAATCCGGAGTCCGCAATAACACCCACACGGGACAACAACTCATCTAAAATCTAATTAAATTGAATATTTAATCAACTGAACAAATATATAAAAGCTTGATTAAAGGTTAATTATCGTGTATTTATTGTAGTAAGGATAATAAATATATATATCTAACGAGTTATTATATCTATACCGATTCTGAAAAACGATTGAAATTTCAGTATTGATTTTTAATAAAACATTGCATGCACTTTGAACGATATACAAATTACATTTGCAGGTTGCTAGGCAGCAAAATTAATTGGGGTTAAAATAATTATTCTTTCTCAAACTTCTTTTAAGTATTAATTTTACTTTAATTTTTTCCACAATAGGGAAATATCACTTAAATAAATAAAAAACTATAAAGGTCTATGAAATACTGTACAGTAAAAAAAAATGTAGCTAATTATTAGTAGCATAAAAAATACTTTTAAATTTATAATTTTGAATTCCCGCAAAAACGGTGATTCCATTGGCCACGCCCTTAATACGTCACGATTCAAGTGTATTTGTTCGTGGCTGTTGAAATTTGTGTAAAACAATATCATGAATCTTGACGTCACAACAACCAAGGCCAAACACATCGCGCTTTTCTACGAACATATTTTTATAGATTTTTTTTTTTTACATTCACGTATGAAAACATTTCTCCCCAATTTCCATTTGTTTTTTTTAATATTTTTAAGACGTTTTAGCATATTCATAAAACTGGGCCTGTTAACATTTATCTTAAATTTCATCTACCGTCAAATATGACAATTTTGCCCACTGCCGAAATCCTTAACAAAATCAAGTTTTAAAGTAAGAAAAGTTACTGGTATCATGAAAATTACATTTGATATTTAAATAGTTCCAAGGCAAAACTAAATATTTAGTTTACCGCCAGCTTCAGTTTATCACTTGAAATAATACGCACGAGATGAAAATAAAGACCGCCGATTATTGCGTATTTAATATTATGTTTTTGTGTACATGATATTATGAATAAAATATAAGGGCCCCGGTGTCTCTGTTATAGCCAAGCGCTGAATCCTCAATAAAGACGAGTTGATTAACTTTTGGGTTCGGCTTTGGCAATACCGGGGAACAATATAGAATCAAGGATTTTCACACAAAATATTTTCTGTAAATTATGTATTATGTTTATTTATGTGTAGATGTTGCGCGCCGCGCGGCATTTATTTTGTATACGCGAGAGTGATTCAGAATAGCACCACTGGACACAGACACAGTCTTCTATAATATTCTAACATCTATCTAATCCAATATAATTAATAGTGAAAAAACACCTTTTCATGTAAATATTTTATGTCAACCAAGTCAAGAATTGAACCCTAGACCTATTGCATGGTAGGCAAACAAACTGATCACTAGACCACCAGTAAGAAATTTAGAACTAAAAAATAATATCCAAACATAATATAGCAAATACAACAATATTTTGAGAACCTTTGGTACATATAGTATATATTTTACAGTCAAGAAGTGAACAGTAAAATTTGTATGTATATATATATATAACACATTTATAGGCTATTTCGATATTCAGTACCACACATGAATTGAATTATTTCACAGTAACCACTTCACAAAGGATTTTTAAAAATGTTTCTAAAGAAAGAATAATTCAATATGTCATTAAGCCCGTTAAAAATTTTAAGCTCGTGTTTATACTTTTCTTTATTTTTTATTTCGATTTCGTCTCAGGTAGGTCAAAAACTAACTTCTACCCAACCGTTGTACGTATATTAGGTACATATTATATAATAATACACATTTTTGTTTATTGTATTATTTTTAACACTGCAACAGGCCAGAAACCCAATTTCAATGGCGAATTACAATACCGAATACCTAGGTTTGATGAAAATCACATTTAATTTTTCTTTCTCACCGGACATCGAACCTAGAACCTTTTGTGTGTAAGTCAAGCATTTTAACCATTACCTACCCAACGGAGACCGCTATGATTCTTATCTATACACCCCTATTATATATTTAAGTGATCGCATTTTATACACTAACCATTCTGCCCATAATTGAAATAATATAGATTATTGTAGAACGAATGTAATTGAAAAAAAACCACTAACCTTGATTCAAACCAAATGAATAAATAAACATTATTACAACGAATACACGATTCAAAGTAAAATAAAAACGTTAAAATGCGTATGAAGGTAACAATATTTTTACAACTTCATTGCGTATATTTTTTTTATTTCGATGTGATTCTGATTTACGTATAATAATTTATTATAACAACATATTCCCCTACTCCTCGCCTCACTAATGCGTGTTTTTTTTGACACCAATTTTTTTGTACTACAAGGTGCATACAAAAGCAATTTTATAATTATATAATTCTATATAATTCTTATATAATTCTTCATGCGTATTTTTCTATCTCTTCTCTTTTGATTACCACAAATATTTTTTTTATAAAATATTTCTGGTGACCTTGATATTTCGACCATTTTTCTCTTTATTGAGGCCCTTTACCAAAAAATATCATTTCAGCCGAAAACAAGATAAAAATATTTACATAATATTATTACAATAAGCAACAAAACCAGAAAGAACAATGAATCAAATATGTACCTAAACACATACAATGAATATGCAGGGTGTTCTTTAAGCCCTGTCACATCCGAAACCACGATGATCAGTATGGGCAAGAAGACATATTAGCATATTAAAAAAAATATTTAGAACGCAGAAAATTTGTAAAAATAAAATATTAAAAAGAACAAATGGTTGCTTACTTATGCAGGGGAGAAGCGAGGGGGCGTGGCCAAGCGGTTTACGGTATGTCATACTCCCCCCTCCCCTCCTCGTTTCTCCCCTGCAGAAGTTAGGAACCATTTGTTTTTTTAAATATTTTATTTTTAAAAAAAATATTCGTTATAAAAAAATATTTTAATGTGCCAATATGTATTTTTGCTCATACCGATCATCGTGGTTTCGGGTGTGACAGGGCTTAGTGAACGCCCTGTATATAAAAATAACATTAGTCGAAAATACGTAATATGTATTTTTTTAAACAAGCATTAGCAGTAAAAACGTGGTAAAAACATACCAAAAACCTGCTTGTCTACTTTTATGTTGAAACTGAATTGATAAAAAGGGTATTCCAAAAAAGTACTTACCTAAGCTATCCTATAAAATCTTTAAAGCGGGAAAATCCAACAGATTTTCTAAATGACAGTTTTTGAAAAAGTGACAGATCTGCAATATCTGCATGATCTGTTTTAGTTTTTAGATTTTCATTATTTGTGTCATTTCGATTTGTTTTTCTTGACAGAGACTGGTCAGAGTTTATGTTCGTTTTGAGTTGTCACAACTGTAATTTTTTTTCGAGTGATAATATTCGAAACCCTTTAAAAAAATCTCTTCGTAGGATGGTAGACCCAAGTTCAGGATTCTCGCACCACAATTTATTTGTGGAGCTCCCAAATCGGAAGAAAATACAACCAAACCGCTTGCTGCTGTACCTGGTGTGACTACAATAAGGTATTGTAAATGTTATACTTACTTTTTCAAATGCCTAGGCCGGTAATATTCTATAATTTTTTCGACAGAAGCCCTGGTATGAGGAACAAAAAGTAATCAATTCTTTTGTGAAGTAATTGTGTGTAAATCCTTAGATTTCCTTGTAAGATCTGTAGTCAATCGTAAATGTGTACAATAAGTTAAGTATTAATAATTTATCTACTGGAACATGACCGAATTAAATTAATATTTTAAGTATATTACATTACTACCATCATACTCCTATCTACACTGCATATGACACTGTATTTGTTCACCGAATGCAGTGTACATAGATTATTTGTAACATGAAAATTAGTTGATCAGACTTACTCTGTTGGTGTCTGTCCAGGGTCTGTGAAATTTTGGAGTGTAAAATCACCTTAAAAAACTTTTAAAAAAATGAATAACCCGCTAAGCCTCTGTTATTGGGGCATGTCAGCGGTGGGCAAGAGAGAATATGGAAGGAAGTTCTGAAAGGTACACCACAGCACCTAAACCATTTGAGAAAAATCATTCATGTATTTTTTTTCTTGAAACTGGCAGAAATCAAACTCGCAACGCTAGTTTCACAGTTGGTCGTCTAACTAACTGCGCTACAAATATTTAAATATAGGCAAATGTGCCAACCACTACATGACGATACAGACTTTTTTCCGCTTGATTTATTTTTCCGGAACCAGTGAGTCGAAAACACTCTTTCAGGATTCTGTCTTCGTTTCTCACACAAAAGTGTATTCTTTATCTACATGGACACTGATAATAGTAATAATAATATTAGACTTTAATTTAAATTATGTCCAATTTAAAAAAAAAAAAAAACAAAACAACAAATTAGTCAATAATGTATTCTCCTTCATTATTTTACAACAAATTAGTTAAAAATTTATTATATCTTCACAGTACACTGTGCAGACATCGCGAGCAGCTTTGGCAGCTTTATTGCCTCGATTGAACACGAAACCGAAGAAGGTGTCTAAAATGATTTTTGTCTTTTTGACATTCCATTTTGAAGGCTTGTAATCAACTAAAATAATGTATGTAATGTAAAAGCGCAAGAGGCAAAATTAGCAGTTCACAATGGAGTCCTGGTCCCGACCTTGATGTATGCGAGCAAAGTATGGACTTGGAAAAACAGGTATGAAAGTATGCTGAATGCTATCGAAATGCGATCTCTCAGGCGAATGTGTGGTAAAACTATGTACGATAGATGCACAAATGTTGAGATCTGTACATTATGTAAGGCTGAGACAAGCATTATCGACAAAATCAAGAAAGGAGCTCTGCGCCGGTTTGGACATGTAGAGCGAATGGACAGCGAAAGAACGGTTAAAAATATTTACAATGCGAATGTTGATGGATGCAGAAATAGAGAAAGACTGAGAAAGACATGGCATGACCAAATCCAACAAATGCTTGAAGATGGACATGTCAAAAGTCGGAATAATCGGCGCTCGTGCATGAGAAGATGTATGAATGTAGAGGAAGCGAGATCTGTATGCAAAGATAGAGTGATGTGGCATTCTATCCTCTCTGCTGATATATGGATGTGATGGTTTGTTGTTGTTGTAAAGCAGAAAATTTTCTTTCTAATGACCTATAACTTTTACCATTTTGTTTTACTTTTGGTGGTCATTTTTTAATTTGGAAAAAAAAATAGACACAAATTATGTTAATGTCTAATATATAATAGCTTGCTGATACTGCAAATTCTTAGAAATATTTATGCAATAAAGACATTTTAAATAATTGAAACATTGACATTGATTCCGACTGGACTAAATAAAATCACTTAATGAAATGATTTTAATCAGCATTTTTATCGAGGTCAATAGAAAATATGCAGGTTTAAGTAATGATTTGAAAGAAAATATGCCGACTGTGTAATAAGCTATACTTACATATTACATGGGTCAGAAGATGATGCAAGATCTTGTGCAGTTTCTTGTACAAGAATTCTTATGCTAAATCTTGGGCCTTTTTATTTCCTTTTTTACGTGGGGCAGATTCTAGGATAGAAAATTGCGTGTAAGCATGCACAGTACATAGATGTTTTCGGCGCCATAACGAATAACGGGCAGTTTTACGGTTTACAAAACGAGCTATCTCATGACATCGCGACTACTACCAACTAACAATATATCATTCTGTCATCAACAATCAACATCAGGTTTCTAAAATAACATGGCTCGTGAACTTTATTGAAAATCAGTATTTCCAAAAAAGAAAGGCAAACGCAAAGTGAAAAAATGCAGTAAAACTTATAAGAGAGGCGCCGTGGCGCAGTTGGTTAGACGGCTAATTGTGAAACTGGCGTCGCGGGTTTAATTCCCGCCAGTTGCAAGAAAAAAATCAAAGAAAGGTTTTTTCTTAATCGGCCTGGGTGTTGTAGTGTATTTTTTATACCTCCTTCCATATCCCCTCCATCCTAGCTTAGCGGGTTATTCCTTAAAAAAAAAAAGGACCTAGGAAACATTAAGTGACACAAAATACGCGGTGACAGTTGAAGTTGACATTTAACAGCATTACAGGCGTTGCAGATCTTGGCTCAAATTTTGTTGAAAAATAGGACATGTTAATTTTTTAAAATATTTACCACAGATTTCACCCAATTTGTGTACTGTATGTGTCTGGGCGGATGGAGAATACAGTTAGTTATGTCTGTGAAATAGAGCCAGAATAATGGAAAAATGTTTTTGACATGATGGCTGCTTTAAAGTACAAATCCTGAAAAAGGAAATCGAATGGGGATTAGTCATCCTTGTAGTGTAGTGATTGGCACATTTGCCTACCATGCTTGAGGTCCCGGGTTCGATTCCTGGCGGTGTCAATGTGAAGTATTTGTTTTAAAGGTGGTTTTTCACTGAAATATTTCACTTTCCCGGGACTGGTACCTGAAGTGTAAGACCGATTACCTTACCTTCATATCGAGGCTTTACTAACAGAATGCATCAAGTCATTAAAGCAAGTTCCGGGATAATCGCATTTAAAGCTTTTTTATTCTTTCAATGCACTATTTTTCCCACAATTTTCTTTTATTTTAATTTTCTTGAAAATTGTAAAAGAGTAATCTTTATTCTAGGCATAGCATAAAATTTGAAATCAACATCTTGCAGCTATATTTAAAAATAATTTGAAATATATAAAGACTGTTAAATTAATGCATTCTGTCAGTACAGCCTCAAATCTAATAAAAGAAAATTGTGCGAGAAATAATGAGCTGAAAGAACAAAGAAGCTTTAAATGCGATTATCCCGCAACTTGTTCTAATGACTTAATGCATTTTATCAGTAAAGCCTCGATATGATAGATGATCGAGATATGCTGCATTTAGTGTTCCAATGTAGTGACCTATACACCATTTACGGTGTGGAAAGGGATATGATAATGATATGTATTACACGACACAATATTCATTAGGTCAAATCATGCGCAAGATCTTGTACCATTATTTGACCCATGTAATACGAGCTTTATTTTAATATCACCAATAATCATTAGATACAATGCCAAACTAAGCAATATTTTGAAATAAATATCTGGTTTAATAAAGTCACCCTAATTTCTACGTAAAAAAACTATTTATTTTAACTGATTCCAAATAATTAACTTTTTTTTTTTTCCATTTTGTTGTAGTTATGAATAAATTGTACAATATGTATTTGTTGAAGAAATCGATAATTATAAAACTTCATTTTTACAACATTTTCCCATCTTCACTTAGTGGTTCATAGAGCACTGCATTTTTCTTTTTTATAGAGTCTTTATTCAACAAAATACACACATTATTACAATATTTATTTTTTATTTACTTAATCCAATATAGAATACAAATACATAGTTTGTCATCGGGTGCTCAGACATTAGTTTTAATTAATAATCAAATAAAAGAGTACAGACATAATACTGTATATGTATAAAATAATGAACATATATTATTTTATTATTGTTATCAAAAACATTTTTCACTTTGTGGTATGACATTTTACACTTATTTGTTTATAAATTTGTAGTGTACTTATTTGTTTATAAATATATTATTTTGTTTTTGATTCTTTGAAAAATATTATTAAGAAGATAGAAAAGAAAAAACTAAAAAAAAAACAGATTAAAATGGTTTAAAAATATATTTTTTGAAAAGTATGAAAATAGAGTAAAATAATACAATTAAATTTAAAGAATAGCAATTTGCAGCGAAAAATTAAATAATAGTCATTTGCTGCAAATTTTGTTCCTTTGAAACATAAAGCTAAGATGATCAGTTTTACGCTTTAGATCCAGTCCAGGAACTATTTTTTTTTAAAGATAAAAACAGCAGCTACAACAAAAAGACAACATTTACAAATAAACCAAAATAGGCCAATTATAGTTTTCTGTAACTAACTAACTTTCTAAATACAAAGCCACTGTAAAAATAAAAAAATAAACAACACATAAATATCGAGTGTAGATAATGATGATTTATAAGAGATCTTGAATTACAAACAAATGAAACTAATAAAATGATTATAAACAAACATTGTTTTTAACCACTTTTTTTTCTACCGACCGTTTTTTTTTCTACCGTGTGAATTTTACATAAAATATTTGGTTAAATCCAAATATATATTGAAAATGTAATTAGTAAAGTTTTAAATCATTTTTTTTATAATTTGACTGCTCTTTTTTAAAAAGTTATGTAGGTACTTATTTAAAAAAAATACAATTTGATGTATTTTTCATTTCTCTTTAAAATAATTGGCTTCTAGCTCAACATTAAAAACAATTCTTTGAATGGAAAATTTTAAAGGATTTAATTATATTGATACAGTTGATACAAGAAAATAAGACAGAAAATAAAAAGGAATTAAATAAGTATATTTGTTAATATTATAATAATAAAATGCGCATATAGTTTATATTATGTATTATTTTTTCATTGTTTGCTAACCGAATAAATAAATTCCACTTTTTATTTATAATTTTTACCAGTGACCGGGTTTCGTCATGACAGACATCGTCAGATGGGGGGGGGGGGAGACTAAACAAATTTCTATGTTGTATACAAGTGCAATAGGGGTTGAAAATCATGATTTTATATAATTATGGGAATAAAAGAGTTTTAATTAAAATAATTTAATTTTAAAGTAATGACAATTGTATGAATTTAAGTTTTGTTTTAATGTATGTAGTAAAAACAGATGTAAAATATACAATTTTTGAAGTTTTATAGTAAAAATGTATTTTAAATTATAAATAAAAGTGGAATAAAAATATATACCTATTTTTATTATTATAATGAAATAGCACCACCAAGAAATGTCAGTAAGAAAAATCAATCTATATATGCTAACAAAAGAACAAGAAATAGTCATGGTACCATTACTAACACATTCAAAAAGAAATTTGTCATAAAGGAAGTTGAATAAATGTACCATACCTAATTATTATTTTAATAATAAAATGAATTGATCCACTGTACAATAAAAATAAATCATTTAGTCATAACCTACATATGTACATGAAGGTACAGTAATCAGTCATAGGCTCTCAGGAGTCAAATCACATAAACTATAAATATTATAGTGAAAAGTACTGTGGAATAAATTTTTTTCTTTAAGTTTTACAGTACTCATAAGTTTTACTCAAACATTAATGTTTTAAAAAATGGGTCACCTAGAAAACAGCAAGCTTGAATACATTGCAAAATACTGCTAATGTAGGTTGCTTAGTTGTGATTTTTTCAATATGTTTGTTTAAAAAATCTACTTGTAATAATTAGCACATCTGAGACTATATAAAAACGGAAGTAACAATCGAAAAATTATAACTTGTGTAAACTCATTAGTGCGATATACTCTAAAACAAAATGTCGATCTTGATATTAAAGCTTGTGTTATTAACGTGGGTGTTGGCTGAAGCTGCCAATGAAGAAATTCACAAGAAAACTAATGCAGTGAATGATGAGAAGTTACTTACTAAACTTCTGAAAACTGCTGAAAATAAAAGTGCGTTATCCAAAAATGTTTTGGAAATAGAAATTGACAATATAAAACAAGTGATTCCTGGACAAGAAAACGTGAAAAACATTGGACATACGTCAGTGCGTCGACCTGTTTCTAGTGCCCCTCACGGAGACTCTAATTGTGTAGATATTTATCCAACGGATCCTAAAGTGAAACCCTACAAATTATGCCGTACACCTAAAACTAACTCCCAAAGTCGTGTTACTGATTTCAAAAGAAATAAGGATTATAGTGAATCTACGCAACAAAATAATTGGCCTCAAAACATAGAAAATTATCAACTGGGAAGCCAAGAAAAACCTCTTGAACCATTACATTTGAACCATAAATTAATTCATAGCGAAAATGACAAATATCCCAAATACGAAAACTGGGATCACAAAATGGATGAATCAAATTTAGGAAGTCCGTCTTACGGGTACCAACAATCGGAAGGTTCTTTACATTTGGAAGATAAATTGGATCATCAGAAAGTATATCATGGATATGTGCAGCAGCTGCACCATGAAAACTGGTCTCAGAAAAAGGATGAATTTAATTTAGATCATGAAAAAATCTATAACGAAAACCCGCTGCAAGAGCATTCTTATAAAAAAGATGAGTATAATCTGGGAAGCTTGCCTTTCTATAGTTCTGAAAAACCCGGTCATTTACATTTGGATGATAAAATACATAACATACATAATGCAAACCCGCTGCATAAACATTCACAGAAACATGATGAATTTCATCAAGGAAGCTTGCCTTTCTATGGTTATGAAAAACCTGGTAATTTGTATTCGGATGATAAATTAAGTCATGAGGAAACATACCACGTAAACAATGAGAATCCACTGCATAAATATTCTCATAAAATGGATGAGTTTCATCTAGGAAGTTTACCTTTCTATGGTTATGAAAAACCTAGTCACTTATATTTGGATGATAAATTAGACCATGAGAAAATATATGACAAATACAATGATAATCCACTTCATAAACATACCCATAAAGTGGATGAATTTCACCTAGAAAGCTTGCCGTACCATGGTTATGGAAAACCTAGTAACTTATATTTTGATGATAAATTGGGCCATGAGAAAATATATGACATAGACAATGATAAGCTACTTCATAAACTTTTTCATAAAAAGGATGAATTTCACCTAGAAAGCTCGCCTTACCATGGTTATGGAAAACCTAGTAACTTATATTTTGATGATAAATTGGGCCATGAGAAAATATATGACATAGACAATGATAAGCTACTTCATAAACTTTTTCATAAAAAGGATGAATTTCATCTAGGGAGCTTGCCTTACTATAATTTTGAAAAACCCATTGATCTATTCCACGTAGATGATTATTTATTGCCAGAATTTGATAAAAATTTGTATCCACTGCCTTCACTAACTGACAAGCACTTTGATTTACCCCATCTTGATTACAAGCTAATGAAAGATGTTGACGATTTAATTCATAAAACATCAAATGAACACCACGAACATGATTCTTCCCATCATAAACTCAGTGATATTCTTATTGATAGTAAACCTAAATATGGTGATTACAGCAGTCAAGAAAACAATGTGTACGATTCACTTGGTTATGCGTCAAATATTGCCAACGCTGGTATCGATACTGCCAGTAAATATATTTCTGCATTCAATCCTCTGGCTTACAGATCTGCTGGAAATAATGATCGTTCTTTGTTCAGTGATCAGTGGAAAAACTTTCGACCTGTGAGGCAGTCGGGTTATGAGTCATCACTTTATCAGCCCATTAAACCATATTACTCCCAGCCCGTTGGGAATCCATCAGTCTCCCCTCTTATATTGGGTTGTGAACCATCAATTATTCTCAACCAGAAAAATGAACATTACTCAAGAAGTCTTCCGAACAAGTCTCCAAAGTATGATGCATTCACTCCAGTGGATTATAATGTTCTGGCGGGATTAAATTCAAATTCTGATTTGACCAATCAAGATTTCACTCGCATTCCTATAGGAGTTCCAACCTATACTCCTATGATTCTAGGTTGTGATCCTTCAATAATACTTCTCAATGGAAAAAAAAACCCAATATTAAATCACCCGTCTCAAAAACTTCATTTTCATAATTCGAAGCACATTCAAGGTGATTACAGTAATCCAGGAGTATTAAGCATGTATCCTACTCAAAATCTTCCAGAAAATTATGGTCAGAATCCTGCACAAAATTATGGACAAAATCCTGCACAGGATCAAGCTCAGAATTTGGCACAGTATCCTGCTCGGAATCCTGCGTTGAATCTTGCACAGAATCCGGCACATAATTATGGCCAGAATCCTTCACAAAGTTATGACCAAAATCCTACACAAAATTATGACCAGAATCCTACACAAAATTATGAACAAAATTCTTTACATGATCAAGCTCAGAATCTTGCACAGTATCCTGCTCAAAATCCTGTATTGAATCTTGCACAGAACCAGGATCAAAATTATGGTCAGAATCCTGCTCAAAATTATGGACAGAATCCTGCACAAAATTACGGCCAGTATCCAGCGCAAAATTATGGTCAGAATTCTGCGCAAAATTATGTACAAAATCCTGCACAGTATCCTGCTCAGAATTCTGCATTGAATTTTGCAAAGTATCCTGCTAAAAATCCTGAAAACCACGGTGGACACCGTCAGCTGTATCATTTAGCAGAACCAAAACCACAATATTCTTCAAGTATGAACCTAGGTTACGATTCTCCCGCTCTCGGCCAAAGTTATAATTCTGATTCTAATAATGTTCTCAGTGTTTTCACTGACTCTGATGAAGGAAATCATCATCATGTTTTTGTTGGTGAAAAATATAACAACGATCCTTTGATTAATGTTGATAGTTAAAGTGTGAAGTTGAACGAAATTCCAGATGATAACATCAGTTTATTTTATGTGAAAAATTAATTTAATTCTTAAGAAATTACATAATTCATGATAAGTAATATAAACTGTTTTAAAAAAAATGTTTTGCAATGTTTACACATGATGTATTGTACATATTTGTAATAAAATTAATCAATTAAAAATGAAATATTATTTTTAATGAATTTATTTTATCATCATAATTTCCTAATCTGCCTCTAATGATGCATCGGGCACTGCTTTGTTACACCGACCACAGCTTACTTTCAGTTGCCAGTCTAGGAAATATTAAAAATATATTTCCGTGAAGTACACAATATTTCATTTTAAGCATTTATTTACGATATGTTAACTTTATTAGAAAACAAACCCGAGGCCTCATACATGATAGCCTAATGTGAATTATAAATGTTTTTAAAATCATTTATGTATTTATTTTAGAAATTTGAAGAACTTTTTACGAAGGAAAATAATTCGTCATAAGGCATCTTTTAAAATGGCAAAACTGTATAGATAATTTATGGGACAATATTTCTATCAATTCAATATATCGACGGTGGAAAGAAAAAAAGTTACTAAGTGGCATGTAGCAACTTTACAGAATAGCCAATAAAAGTTTTTTTTTTCATTTATTAATAAAAAACTCCAATATATAAATTTTTTATTTAAATTATGTCGAAATTATGCCAAAATAATAGGAATATGTGAGATTTAATAAGAATATATAATAATTATTAAGTCATAATGAAACAGAAAAGCAAGTCTTAAAAAATTTCTTCATTACCACATTATGTAAGGTAAGGTAGACTTTTAGACTACCATATTGTACATTTTTTTTAAAGAGCTTAATGTATGATTTTAAAGGCTCCAAACGAAAGCAGGCCAGAAGCTTTCGTTCAATTGGACCATAAGGTTCAATGTTCTTAATGGACCTAGAGGGCAACGCTTCAACTTGATGGTGTGGTATGCAGTTAGAAGTCTAGAAAAGTCCTTAAATGCCCAGAGCCCAGTCATCGCAGAGACAAACACTGTAGGCATAAACAATACGGCGGTATTTATAATTTTATTTAGCCTATGGTTCATTTAAAATGTTTATAGCCCAGAATGAGAAAATGGATTACGTTTTTTATTCCAAAAATATTTTCATTATAATTTTACTTCCTCTATCTCCTCTAGGTCAGCATAATTACATTAATATTTTGTTTTAAGCTTAGATCAATTTATAGCTAAGACCTATTTATTTATATTATAAAACTTTCTAAGATAATATTTTATTTGTTTTTTATATTAATCATAATTCATTTGAAGTGTCAAAAAGAACAAAAAAATATTTTTATTCGCGATTATATGTCATATATTCATCAGCTTCTGTCAGCGATCCATTTCTGACCTCTGGTCTTGTCTTTAATCTCTTATTGTTTAGTTAACTCACCCGTATGTTCTCCGTACTCAAACGGTTAAAACATTTTTCTTTTCAGCTATTAAAAGGTGTAAACTATGTATTTAACATTTCGGGGATCAGTGATACAGGAGTAGTCGGAGATACCAACAGTTTTCAAATCAAGTTTACTGATGATAAGGATGCACCGAAACTGGAGTTAGGAGGTCCAACTTCTGATGAGCAATTTTCAGTACTGATGCTTGGTTCAGAAACGGCTTATGCAGATAATACTTATATTCTGGAGGCCCATGTTACTCCCTGCGTACCAACAAATAATTATTATGTAAGGATTGCATTTATGATACTCTCATTCGCACTCATGTACACACCCTCCCACCCACCCCCTCTCACCCACACACAGACACACACACCCTGTTTTGACATACCTAGTAAAAAAAATTGGCTCTAATTGTAATGCAACTAAAATGTCATTTTATACCTAAGCATTATTCTCCCTACTTGTTGTTTTGATATATTTTGTTGTATTCTGTTGCCTTCATAAAATATATAAAATAAAAATAAAATTTAAAATCAAAACTGGTTGAAATACCAAAACTTGATCTTATAATATTTGATAATGGTTTTTAAAATGTATATTTACCTATCAAACTCTGAATATAGTAGTTTGTATTTTCACTAATACTGGTTTTTTAAATTGCGTACAAATTGGCGTCTCAGTCATATTATACAGCCAATAAGAAATCTGAAAAATGTGTTTTTTTTTTCTAAATATTACTTACCGACATAAAAAGTGCTTAGTGAGGTTCCATGTAGCCTAGAACTACCGGTTCTAGGAGCCCGACTTTAAGCAATTCTATGTCAGTTTGTTTTGATAAAATAATTTTAATAACTTTTTATCTGCTTTGTGTTGTTTACTTGGTCCCAGGTTTGATTCGTGACATCATCGTCGTCGTGAAGTCGATGACTAAAGATAATTACTATTATTTTGCCTTTGAATAGCAAAAGATGGATTTTTTTTGCATAATTTGTAAATCTAATAAATTTCAGTTCTCTTGGAATGTCTCTGATCTAAACACCTCCATCAATGTAAAAGTTCATGAAATAATGGGTAAAAGACTAACTATATTACCGGGGATTCTTACTGGAGGTCACTACTACGACATTTCCTGTAAAATAATAAGAATATCAGATGGAAATCTCATCACAACAGTAAGTTCTTATATTTTACCTTTTTTTTAATTCAAAATTCTTTATTAGCATTTCTGGGGATATTTTTACAATTTAAATACAGGTAACCTTCCTGTGATTTCTTTAAAGTCAATTCTTTTATTTCACAACCTTTATCAATGTTGTTTTCCTCAAAACCGGTTTGGATGTCTAAAGCCCATTTCCAGAAAATTCATTTTACCAATTTTATCTTCGATCAATAAATTAATCTTGAACGCCCTGAATGCTCAGAATGACAAAACTGTCACCTATATATATGTATATGTCACCGCCAAATAGTTAAATCAGCCACTGGAATCAGAATGGCTGGGCCGTTCATTGAATGCTCATTTAACGACGGGGTTGAACGTCACTTAGTCTCCTTAATTTTAATACAGCAATAATAATCATTTTATTTTTAAATTTATTTCATGTGTAGTTGGGTTAAATTAGGATAGGTTGGGTTAAGTTAAATCATTTAAAAAAATCGTTTATTTTACTTAACTTAATCCTTAATTTTACTTAATGATTAATCCTTAACTTAATAAGTTAAGTAAAAAAGTTTTTTTTATTGTTATTATTAAACTTAACCAATCCTCATCCAACCTGTCGGCTTTTGGTTAGGCTGTTTCCAAAAGGCTAGCTTACAAGCAGCCAACACGCTGAACGTTGAGTTATCTTAATTCATCATCAAACGACCTAGTCATTCAGGTGAATTCCAGCATTTAATGAACAGCCTAGCTGCTCTGTTGAGTGGCTGATGTAACTATTTGGCGGCAACATATACAAAACCGTCACCATCATATACACAACTGAGTTGTGTGGAGCGCGTTGAAGGAGAGTTTCCGCAAAATTTTAATAGTGTTAGACTTAAACTGAGTTGTCCGAGACCGTGTTATCGGAGAGTTATTTGTATACACATTTACAATTACACTCACTTTTTCACCCTCACATTTATATTCACTCACTTAAGCTTCCATCTTTACATTGATTACACATATCTAAAGATGTACAGATGTACACGTTCATCAATAGCCCCCCTTTTCCAGTGTTGTGCATGTGTGATGATTGAAAAATGAATAAAACAACTTGATTGGTATTATTTTTAGAGTGGCATTTTCATGAAAGTACTAATGAGGGGTACGACTATAGAACTGAATACAGAATCTGTAACTGCCGCCATAAATACCCCTTTATCTTTAACAGCTGTTTGGAAGAATCCTGATAATGTCCAAGGAGTTTTAAATGTGAGTTTTCAAAGTATTATAATGTTTAAAAAGTAATAATAAAAATATGTTTCTACAATACATGTTTAGATTTGGTGTTCCTCTGTGGGTAGGTTCCAGGGCATTTGTGCATATTTTGGTTTATATGGGAGCTATCCTTAGAGTCTATATCAGGAACTGAAAAAGGTTCTCTTTCTTTCTCTTGCTCCTACCTTGCTTGCCTAGCTCCCGAAACAGCAGTACTGTTCATCGATACACATTTTTGTGGGTCCCTGCAGTACCAGAGCCTTCCTGATTTAAATATTAATCTTCCAAGAATAAATCTCTGCAGAGAAGCAACACCTTCCATTACTGTCCACAGCTACAGTTATATAAGAAGAAACCTTTACAATACTTTGTATACGTAGTATTTTTACATTACATTGCCCAGAACTTTTGTCACTCGTCAACTTCAGGGTGCCTGGAAGGATAACTAGGCGGGTGCCACCGTTTTGCAGTAGTAACTCACGCACAGTGTATGATTGTAATGCCGTATTGAGCCGACTTCATGAACTCGGCAATAGTTGTTCCCACATATCGGATATATTTAATGTGGGGTATTGTTCTTATAGAACAAACCTCATAAACTTTTTCAAAGATGAGCAGTAATCATATTTAATGTAGTTACTTCATATGTGATTTTCTGTTTTTTTTTTTTTTTTTTATATATATTTTTATCATAAACCTTATTATGTTTAAAATTTGATTTACTTTTTATATTAATTTTTAAAGTTCTCGTATACTTTTTATTTCAAACTTTTGTTTTATTTAAACTTTTTTTTTTTTTTTTAAATATTATGTTATATAATTTTTAGGCTTGATTATTGTTCCTTAGTTTTGAGTGCAAATATGTAGTTTAAAAAATATCTAACCTTATATGTTTATATTATAAATTTGTAAAAGGCAATTATGCCGTGTATGTTAATAAATAAATAATAAATAAATAAATAAATAAATAAATAATTATCGGATATATTTATGTATACCAATTTTGTAAATTAACTCAATTTTTCATTCGCTCTAGTTTGAATGGAGTTGCAAAGTTTTGCCAGATTTAAGGGATTGTGAAAATTTCATGCAATTAAATCAATCGGAATATAATTTCGAAGGAGGATTTTCTAGTGAAGGAACGTAAGTAATATGCCTAACAAACTTTCCTTGTTTGGTTCATCTTGCATTTAACTTTGACTAACTACAAATATGTTATTGATATTTCTGGCTACTTTTGGGTAAAAATTCTGAAAGAGGAAATTAAATGGAGATTGGTCTGCCTCTTATAGTGATTGGCGTGTTTGCCTACCGTCCTTGAGGTCTTGGGTCTGATTCCTGGCAAGGTCGACATTAAATACTTTACATATTACAACAGCAGTAGAGAACATTTTTAGAGAAGGGAATCCGAAAATAAAAAATCATTTACATTTCTGTGACCTCAGAAAAGGAAAAAAAATGCTTTTTTGGAATGTCTAGATTGGCACCTGAAGTGTAATCTGCCTGTAATTGCCTTTATGTAACAAGTTTTTGATGTGCCAATGTGGTGCTCTATGCACTATCGGGCGTGAATAGGGTAATGATGATATAGGATCATAATAAAGCATTTGTTTTAAAGACAGTGAATAAATTTAAAAAAATTGTTTGGACTGTCATTAAACATTCTAGGGTGGGTACATGGTTTACTATTCTGCCTTAAAACAATAGTAAATAATAACATTAGTAATCATGAGTTGTTCTGTGCCCGGGCGGATGAAGAATACAGTTCTGCGTGTGAAATATAACTAGAACCATGGATGGGTGTTTTCCACTCGTAAAAATTCTGAAAAAGAAAATCGAGTGGAGACGAGTCTACCTTTGCCTACCATGCTTTCATTTCATTAACAGCGATTTTAATTTAATTTAACTCTAGTGCTTTTATTGCCCCTTTCACTGTTAGTTTGGCAAATTGTGTTGAGGGCTTATGTCCGATATTATCATTCTTCTTCATGACCATGTTGTAAACACGAATGGTATCAAAAACTTGTTTTTACTTGTATCAAATTTAGTTACAGAAGTCTATTTCCATTATATGTTTTTTTTAATAAATTGAATAACATCAATGGTGTTTGTATTATGAGTAATTATATTTTTAAAATTTCATAAAGCTACCAGTTTCAAGTGATCGCTGTGAAAGGCAACGCCAAGGCATCAGCGAAAGTTGAACTGATCGTACGAGACGCAATGTTACCCACTATAGAAGTGGCTGGTATGCCGAGGTTGGTCGCGTCTAACCAGGTGTTAGAAGTACAAGCGCAAGTATCAGATTTGCGACCTGGTTGTGACTTGCAGTGGTTGCTATTGCAAGAGGAAGGGTATGGCTATTTTAACACCAGCGCATTGGTAAGAAATTTATTTAAAAAAATAAGTTAAGCTTATTTTACAGGCAAAAAACTCTCAAAACACACGATTTCAACTGGTTTCTACCAACTTTTAAACTCTATTTCATATCGTCACTTAACAACGATTAAGTTTTCAATGTTCTTTTTACAGGACGAGTAACTGCTTATTTTATTTATTAAAGTTTAGTGATTTATTTTATATTATTTTTCATTTGTTAACAGATTATCAAACTTATTATCAGCGTATCATATCAGCAATCAGCAATTTTTTTAAAGTTTTGTAATTATGAAATTACTCCACTTGTGAGGTAGTTCTCTTCGGTGAGTTATGCAGATTGGTGAATCGGCTTCCCGTAAACCGGTAATCTATCACAACACTATCGTTGGTTGATTCAGATGAACTAGTGACGCCTTTCAAAGTAGTTTGTTTATTTTAAATGTTTTTTTCATGCATTTTCAAGAAACTTTGCTGTACAATTTAATGCTCTAATTTTTAACATTTTTGTATTCAATTTTCCGTGGCACTGAATTTTCTCATTGAAGAGAAAATAGACTGAGTTTTAATAAGCAACAGTTTACTGACAAACATTTCATTTTAATACATTTAAATGTGTAATTTAGTTGAAGTTTTATTAAAATGAGCGGTTTTTCGTCATCCTGCAAAAATAACTAAAATGACTTATGCTATGTTTTTAGCTTAAGGACGGATATTGCCATAACGAAATTAGGTGGAGAGAAGTCCAACTCATGTGTAGTGGTTAGCGCGATCGCCTACCATGCTCGAGGTCGCAGGTTCAATTCCTGGTAGGGCCTACGTGAAATATTTGTTTTAAACTATTAATCGATGACAAAGTATTAGTTCATAGGTTATCGGGACAATGATTGATTAATATTTAATATTTTACAATGTAAAATAATATTGTTAAATAGCATGTGTGATTTTTTAAATTAAGTCTCAGAAAAAAAAGAGATTTTATATTAAGTATTTCTCTGTCTCTGAACTGGCGCCTGAGACATGAGACTGATCATCTTGCTTTCATGTAACTGATGATTGAGATGCGCTGCATTTGGTAATCCATTGCATTATGATGATGTGATTTTAAATGTCGATTTATTGGTTTCAAATTTTAAAAAAAAGTGTACATATTAATAATTATTTATCTAAGTTGCTGTGGTTTGGATATGTGAGTGGAAGAATGGCTATTTTCTGAATATTTTTACAAACTTAATTTACATTCTTTAATATTCATAATTGAATACAAATAAATTCCCACTATCATAAACTTTATAACTGATTTATTTTTTAATTTTTTGTACAACAGCTTTTTCTTTTTTTATTTTACAAATCATTTTATTAGAACAGACATTTGCCTATAAAAGAACCGATTGCAACTTTAGTTATAATTATCATTCTGGCTTGCCAAACCCTTTGTATATTGGGCCTATCCCTAGAACAACCCAATTTTGTCATTGTGTTTTTTGTATCATTTTGTCTATACATAGGTATGTCAATATTAATAAAAAATAAAATGTCCTATGTAATATGTATATATTATAATATGAGTTTTTGATTTATGAATTTAAATTTACTCAGCCCAGGATAAAGGGCCTCATGGAGTTGGGACACACAGTGGATTCCCAAAAAAAGTTTTATTTAAACCTTCTTATATTTCTGCAGCCAGAAGTGTTTGGTAAGCTCCTATCCATCCACTCGCGAGAGGAAACCTTTCTCTCTGAGATTGTCGAGTTTGGTAATGAGACCGTAGTTCGCAACTATCCCCTAGTCATTCCTCCCGCCTCAGGGCGCTGGGCGGGCCTGGAGCCCGACACCAGATACAAGTTCCGGCTCCTTGTCAAGTGCGCATGTACAGAGAGCGTGCAGTGTGAAGGGCCCGGCGAGGTTCAGGCATACTCGGACCTGAGTGTCAGTACCAATGGACCACCGGTGCTTAAACCGCTTAAAGTGAGTTGAAGAACATTATCTACTCATTGGCTTAGAACTAAATTGACTGGTGACAGCGGTTTCAAATTTTCATACAAATTTAAATCTATAAACCCTCTGGCTCATTCTCTATTTTGCAACCAAAACAGTTTATTTATTTATTTATTAACGGACATTGGTCCATGTGTACAATTTAAAGGGTTTAAATATTACAATAAAATAATAGTTTAAAACATTAAAAAAAGAAAAGAAGCATTGACAAACATAAGGGACATCAAGACGAGATCTGGACTATTTATTTAGTGCTCGTTTAAATCGTTGTAAACTTAAACCAAAAAAGTCCAGATCTTGTCTTGAGTTAACAATACGACAAAGACGGGTCATTGGAGAATTAGGGCCATAGTTTGTTCTATGCTGATCGATGAACAGTACTTCGTTGTTTCTCAACCTACGAGTCGGAATATTGAATTTGACTTGTCCCAGTAATGATGGAACATCGATTATACCATTTAGTATGCCGAACATATATATGGAGTCAATATTAGTTCTACGTTTTTGTAGACTAGAAATATTTAAATATTGAAGTTGTGCTGTCGCATACTACAATATTGAAGTTTGTTAGTTAACATTCTTGGTATATTGTACTTTATTCTTCTAGGATGAATTGTCTAACTAATGGGCGTTTGAAATTTGCATATAAATGAATTAGTTAAAATGTGGATGTGGATGCACTTTTCTGTAACAAATGTTATTTTTAGGTTAAACCCTCTTCTGGAACAGCTTTGCAAACCATTTTTCAATTTTCTACTATGGCCGCTTCAGATTCACAGCGAGATAACCCACTGCGTTATATTTACAGCTATAAAGTACCTTCAGGAGTTCATGTTGTGATCAACAGTTACATTGAAAATCTAGTTGCAGAAACTATCTTGCCGTACTCAGGTTAGTTTATATAGGTATTCAATTTATTAAAATATATTACAAAGATTCTGTATATTTTTGTTTCAGGTTAAAATAAATTTGTGTTCATAATAAAATATAATAAACATCATCATACAAAAATTGCAATTAATGAATTATAGTACTTATCGAATTTCAGATACATGATCTTAATTTTGCTACTCCAATGTATTATTAAATAACTTTTCTGTATTATATTTTGATTTGTATTAATTTTTATTATGTATTTTGTATCTTGATGTGTGTCATACATAATATCAACATTATTGATATACATAGCTTGAATTATTGCAGTACAGTCACTTTTTAAACCAATGTTTCATGTCGACCTTCCTAGGATTCGAACCTAGGACCTCGAGGATGGTAGGCGAACGAACCAACCACTTCTCTGCGAGGCGGAATTATCTCCCCTCGATTTCCCTTTTCAGAATTTTTACCTGAGAGTAGCCATCGAGTGGAAAACACTCGTCCAGGATTCTGGTTTTGTTTCACAAACAGAACTGTATTCTTGACCCGCCCGGACACAGAGACTTGCTTCAACATGACTTTAATGAAAGTACCGGGAGCACATGCTTGTTATATTAGGGCATATTAATATTTATATGGAATTGTATTGAAAAGCGCCCAAATTATTGTAATATAACAATTTATTATTGTTAATAAAATATTGATTCTGTCTCCACAGAATAAAAAAAAAACATCTTGATGACTCAATTTGTTTCAGATGTTCCTCTAGTTCCTGTTTTAACAGTATGTGATCCTAGAGAAGCGTGTAACAGTATTGAAGGGGATCCAATTGTTGTAATTCTGCCAAAGTTATCAAATGCAGAGTTGAACAATCTGGTTGATAAATTTCAAGTGAATCTCTTCAGAAAAGAACATTCAGATGCATTTTATCTAGTTTCAACTACACTGCAAACATTAAAAGTAATTTTATATTTTACTTATTTATTTATACACTTTTTCCATCTTTAAAAGCTGCCCTTTTCCACACAAGGGTTTAGTTTTTATTGAACATTTTCTATTTAAAATCTGTTCATTTTTACGATTTTCTTTATTCCAGGCTCTAAATCAAGAAATGTACAATGCATTTTTATCAAACATTGAAAAATTAACTCTCAACGATATTGAGAAGCAAATTTCAAAACTTGATAAGGCAAATGTTATGATGTCAAATGATTTTATCAAAGAGGCAACCATTTTTTTGCAGAAATTCACTTTGTCCGAGGATTTATTGCAAGTAAGAATACATTTTTGCTATAATTTATATTTGAAGCACTACATAACTTTGTGTTTATTCATTATAAATATAGTAAAAATATTTTGTTTCTAACTTAAAGTGACACAACCAGGAATGACCCATGCCTGTGAACTCGCCTCGACTCCCTTCTAAATTTGTGTTGAGTCAGGGCATGAAAAAACCATAAACAAAACTTACTTTTAGATGGATTAACTTATTCAACTTAAATCTTAATCATCATCAATGGGTTTAAATTAAACCTTTATGTACACTTTCTAGGCTATACTAAAATTACGGGATAGTGTTTTTGAAGTGTTAAGTCAATCACAAGAAACTGGTAACGCAGAAATTAAATCATCCAATTCATTTCCCTTACGTAAACTACTACAATATAAATTCAACAACAGAAAGAGATTGAGGAGAGCTGTTTCATCCGAAGACATTAAAAACTTTTTGAAAGTATCGGAGTATATAATTCTAAGTTCCAAAGATGAAAATCAAATACTGAAAGAGAAGAAAAAAATAGTATCCAATTTAGAAATATCAGCACCAGATTTATGCTCAAGGAGTACAAAAGATCCGACCATTTTGGGTAAGAGATTTAAATTACTGTTATTATTTAAACTTATGCATATGTAATTCTCATTACATAACCACCTTTTAACATTTGAGCCTTAAAACTTTTCATTTGTAGATTCTGAATTGGTGTTTATGAGTGTTGGAAAGATTTACTCGCGTCCAAATATGGGATTCATATCATTACCATATTCTCCTCACCTGGGTAATAAAGTCAACAAAACTATGGTAGCGGGCTTACAATTCATATTACCAAATAATAAATTAACAAGTACTTCGTACTGCATAGCGAAGTGTGCATTTCAAATGGATCTTCTAAGCGATGATGTCAAACAGAAGGGTTGGGTGTATTATGGATCCCTTTTGGCTCAAAGCGACAGTGGATTTGATGTAATTAAGCATACTCCAGTCATATTAAAGCTTCCGGTTACCAAAAATCTGATAGAAAGTGATGAAGTTTTGCAGGTAAGAAATAATAATATTCAATAATAACTGATTTATGTGAAAGAAAGACATTTTAAACTGAAGAAATCACCTACTAAAGTATTTTGTCTATAGTTCGTGCTGGAATTCTAGGAATATTCATTCGTAGATTTTTTCAAGCTTATATTTTTAAAAATAACAATACATACTGTATCCACAAATGTCCACGGTATGTATAGACTTAATATGCCTGATACCAGGTACATATATGAGAAGTTATAATTTCTGCATTATTTGCCTATGATTTGTTTCATTAGAAGTGAAATCTTAAATTCAATTTTCCTCGTTGGTTTTTAGTGTCGCACATGGAATGGTAAACAGTGGGATGATACTTGTGAAACAAATGGGAAATATGAAGTTATAGATAAAAATATGTACGCCATTTGCAAATGTGACTCTCTGGGTTATATAAGGTATTTTCCATTATTTAAACATATTTAATAATAGATTTTCTACCTAGTTTTGTCTAAGATTTAATGCCAGATAAATGTATTTAAGTATAATTGTTAAGATAAATTATTATCATTATTTTATCTTTCTAAATATCGAGAATTATCTTCGAAAAAATGTATCCAGGTGCATCGAGTAATATACACCTGCTAAAAAATTCTGCAAAGCTATTGATACTTGAAATCATTTCTTGTTGATAATGTTCGGTTTTCTTTATTGTTCAGAACTCTATACAGCAAATGCCATTTCAGTTGAAAGCAATCATAAACTACGCATATGCAATAAGAAAATTTATAGATCAGAGTCTGTAAAGTTTCCCCGCAGTTTATATTTATCTAAAGCGGAGATTGTATTTATAACTAAGATAATCCAAAACTCTAAAATACCATAAGCTGATCGAATTAAAATTAAAATTGATGTAAAAAAGCATGTAGATATTTTGGGACCTTTTGTTTTGCTATAAAAAATATAAAATAATATATCGGGGAAAATTTCACAAAAACTGAAATGCAGTGCAGGCAAGGAAAATAATAAAAATATTGTAATACGGTAAAAACTCGTTTTTACGTTCCTCAATTTTACGCCGAAATGTTTAAGTTCTATTTTTTTTCCATACATTCTCATTTAACCCTACACTGCATGATTTTCTGTAAATGAAATAAAAAATTGTTTTTGTCTACATTTCAATACACAGAATATGGGAAAAATAATAATAAAAAAAAAAACTTGTACGCTTTATTACGAAAAATTCAAATGTAACATATATGTTAACTTGTGCGTAAATGAGTGATTTAGTTTTCGATGAGTATCATTTGTTTATTTTTATTTTTTCAAATAATCTGAGCAATAATAAATGAGACATTATACTTACACATTTTCAAATTATAGATTAGAAAATTGAGATATTTTTTTTATTGAGAAAACTTGTAGATTTTTATTTTTAAGTGGTGTGGAAAATATAAAAACAATTGAAATTTTTATTCGCGCATAAATTTAATCCACATTTTGAGTATTTGGCTGTTTTCAGTCATCATTTGAAAGTTAAATACATAGGTATAATGTTTAGGTACTTATTTTCTATAATATTTAAATTAATATACTACGTTAATCGGTTGTAAGAAATAAATAAAAGCCATTCGGTAGTAAGAAATGAAAAAATAAGTATTTTACCTCATTATGTATAATAGGCGGCAGTTTCGCCAACTCTGTCAACATCATCAGAGTGTTCTTTATCATCTTCACTCTCAGAAAAGACTGTAAGTATGTCGTTGTATTCATTATCTGTGATAAATTCACAATGAATCCAGTCCGACATTGTTTCTCTAGGCAGGTCAAAACACGCGTTCAGGCACAAGTTATCAGATATGTTACAACTAAAGTAATTATGATATTAGAACTTACGTAAAGAAGTTAGATTGACAAAAATAATTCAAAACACAATAACATACCTTGGTGTAGTTAGAAACAATACTTTATGAAACTTTTACTGAGAAATAAAATTTATTTCAATATAAGAACCAGCAGCATAAACATAACACATTTGCAAGTTGGGACAAGCTGTCAAACTAATTTTAATAATATTATCTACCAGACTACTGCATCCGAGTGTTTGTTATTTTCTTACGCCTAAAGATGTAACTAATACAAAATTTTATTTTCGTGTTTTTAAGGTTAAGTACCTATATAACATTATTTAAATATGTTTTTTTTTTTAATTCAATAAATTGTAGTATTGATTGAAAAAATACAACATATTTTTAATGAAATTATACTCAGTTCAAAACTTTTTTTTTTTTTTTTGAAAAACGTTAAACAGGGGTTTTACTGTACTTGTAAATTGTAGAATTTTCTTAAATTCCCATTTAAAAAAAAAAAATCCTATTTTAATTGGCCAATGTCGTATGCACATTATCTATGTTTCATATTATCCCTTTCAGCCTCTATTTAGCTAAAGTAGTTCCATCAACTGTTACAATAGAAGACACAGAACTTCAAACATTGTTCCCAGCTATGCCAACCAGTATACAGAATAATCTTGACCCATTAGAACCATCAATACACACTACTACAATATTCACGCCAACAGTCGCTGAAGATATTTCGAACAATCCAGTACTAAAAAGCTTGCCGATGAAACCACTCTCTGATGGTTAGTATAATAATACTAGGAAAAAATGTGTTTCTATAATACCTTTCTTTTTTATTTAACTGAGAACATTTCAAATATCCGCAAAACTATAGTTTGACTTTAAATTACAGGTCAACATTGTAATCCCATTTTGAATTTTAAATTTTTTTGATAAAAATGTGCTAAATTTGGTATGGATAAGGCAAGGATTGATTCACAAATTGTTTTTGAAAATAGAATTGAGGTGAAATTGTTATTATATTATATTATTGTCATTATTTGCAGATGTGACCTATGGAGTTGCCATCAGTATGACTTCCATTATTCTTGTCGCGGTGGTTTTCACGGCATTTCTTCGGAGAAAATGGCGGAGAAGAACCAATGTTTTAAATATAGTAAGTATTTTACAAATTTTGCTCATATTTTTCATATTTACAATACTTTATCAATAATTGTTATGTGAAATATTTATTTTTTTACAGATTTCTTCTGAAAATGCCACTGTGAAATATAAACCAAAGTATGCAAAGTTCTATGCAGAGAATTTGATGGAAGGCAATGCTGAGAGTTTAGGTAGGTAATAATAATTTCTCTAATTTTGTTCTGTATTCTCGGAGAAAGACACAAATACACCGCAAGACAAAAAAAATTACGAGTTTACCTGCTACCGCGCCCCTTGACTTTACTGAACCCTTTTTCTAAGAAATCCTTTATCGATACCTCTTTCTTTTGTTTAATAAATTAAGGACACTATGTGTCACCTTTCTACAATATTTACATTTTAAAATGTCTCAACAGTCTTGTTTTACCCGCGTTTGAGTGAACATAACACAACAATCATGGAAAGTGCAAAGCAAATGTCGATTGCGATAAAATCCAAAATAATCACATTGTCGCAAGAAAACATATCTAATTGTGAAATATCTCGTCGAGTTGGGTATTCAGAAGGTGCAGTGAGGTTTTTATTTAAAAAAATCCAAGAAACTGGATCCATAGAACGGAAAAAAGGAAGCGGACGGGGGCGCGTGACATCTGCCCGAGATGATCGCTTAATAAAAAAAATTGTTATGCGCGATCGATTTTTAACGGCACCTGAAATACACGCAGAGGTGCAGTCTACCAGCACATCAACATTTTCAGTAAAAACAGTGTCCAGGCGGCTGTTGGAGCATGGTTTCCAAGCACGGAGTCCCGCAAAGAAACCATTACTCACGGACAAAATGAAGAAGGCTAGACTGGATTGGGCGAAAGAGCACCAGAATTGGACCTTGGAGGATTGGCAAAATGTTGTTTTCTCTGATGAATCAAAATTCAACCTTTTTGGTCCAGACGGCAGAAAGATAGTTCGACGAAAACGTGGGGAAAGATATCATCCGTCGTGCGTCACTCGAACCGTTAAACATTCACCCTACGTGATGATTTGGGGGTGCATGACAGCATACGGTTTAGGACCTCTAAATTTTGTACAGGGTACGATGAATGCCATTCAGTACAAAAAAGTGTTAAAAAAACATATTATTCCAACAATCGAGGACATTACGCAGTATACCGCGGACCCAATTTTTCAGGACGATTCTGCGCCGTGCCATAGAGCCCGCACTGTGAGTACAAATATATATATTTTTAAATGCATTTTGTGACCACATGATAAATAATTTATTGTTTTTTTATAGATCAATGAATTCAAGGAGAAAATTGGCTTAAAATCGTTGACGTGGCCCGGGAATAGCCCTGATTTGAACCCGATAGAAAATTTATGGGCGATTATGAAAAAAAAAGTCGGGAAAAAAAAATCAAAAAACATTGAGGAATTAAAAAAAAACTTAATTCAAGTTTGGGAAGAAGAAATAACATCGGAAATTTTAGATTCGCTTTACGCTTCTCTAAATAATAGAATTTTACATGTTATAAAAAATAAAGGTGAATTCACTAAGTACTAAATATTTTTAAATGTTATAAATATGTTTAAATGTAAAATACTTTAATTTAAAATAAAGCGATAAGAACCTACTTCTTAAATATGAATTAAAAAATAACATGTCTTTTATTATTCCATCACAAACACTCGACCATAAATGAACCGTTATGGGTCTCTAAGGTTCGGGTAATCTGATACCTGATATATAATGGCAATTTCTAAGTACAATTCATGAGTAAGATTTTTTATTTTAACCTTGAAATAACGAGTAGTCATCACATATGTCAAACAATATAAAAAAAACTAATTAAATATCAAGAATAATTCATTATATGTCAATTTTAGTTTTTTTTGAGAACTCGTAAATTTATTTGTCTTGCGGTGTATATGTTTTTAGTGGGTACCATAAAAATGTTGATTTTAAAGTACCATAGTTGTAGTAATTACCCTGCGATATATACCTAAATATATTTATATTATATTGGCGCTGGTAAAGTAATAGAATAGAGCCAAGCGTTTTTGAAAATAAAATGTGACATAATATTATGTGCAAGTTTTGGTCATAATTTTTTTCTACATTGAATAGATTATACCTTACTAAATGTTATTAAATATTTTTATAAAACCACTTACCGATTTTTCTATGTCTACCGGTTTCGAGATGTACCCGTCTCTTTGTCAGGACACCAATTAAACCAACATGCAAAACCCACTATACACCTTCACCACAGTTGTTGCACGAACATATAAAACCAACACGACATGCATTCTAATAACCCTAAACCTGTTAAGCTCACCCCCTCCCCTCCAACCCCTCTACCTTTTTTCAACTATTTCTCAAACAACATCGAATATTTTCACAATTTAATCAGTGCATGTTTGTCCTTATCAGTGCATGTGCATATTGAAATATTTTCGTGCAACAACTATGGTGAGGTTGTATAGTGGGTTTTGCATGTTGGTTTAATTGGTGTCCTGACGAAGAGACGGGTACGTTTTGAAACCGGTAAACATAAAAAAGTCGGTAAGTGGTTATATACAAATATCTAATAACATTTAGTAAAATGTTCGACCACAAAGTTAATGCTTTAAATATTAATAATAGATTATACCTTATTGATTTCAAAAGCAGATGTATAAACACCTAGGTGTTTCTGCCTTATTGTCTTTCTTGCCAGGGTCACTATATATATACTTATATAAAATTTTGTTATCATTCTGATATTTTTTGTTCTCAATACATTTTTCTATTTCGCAATTGCATTTCAAAATTGTATATATTATCATTATCTCTATGTTTTTTCTTTCAGCAAAATATAATATTATGGTCGATGCAAATAAGTTTTAATTACACAATAAAATTTCATATAATATTGAGTTGAGTAAACAAAGAAACACCATTTTTGATTCATAAAGGTATTTTATTTTCAGTACTATAGCTTTTAGATGAACATAACCTCATCAAAAGATGAATAATATATTCCTACAATATATTGTACACCTGTTGAGATTCTTTTTGTCTTGTAACAATAATCATATTTTGTAATAAATTTCATATATGTTTACTAAATATAGTTACGAAATAAAATAAACAAAAATATTATTATTTTGAGTTCATTAAAATCTAGACTACAGATTTGATGTGAGTTTTCGCCATTTGGTAGAAATCATGAAGCGTACGGTTGAATACGGTACATACGGTATTATGTAGCACACACACTATCAGGTAATCGTTTGGAAATATATAGAATATTAACTAGCGACATAGAAGCGGTTAGAAGCTCTCAAGTACAGAATATATATTTTTGTTATTATAGTAAATAAAATTTATCTCCAATATTGTGATTTAGAGCACACTGTACCATATATCGATAGCAACTACGTAAACTATCATATCTTGTAGACCAACTTTTCAGAAGAGCTAATTAAAGATGCGCTAATTAACCATTTGTGTGTGTCGAGCTGGATGAAGAATTCCAGCCAGTTATGTGTGTAAAATAGAATCATAATCCTTGACGAGTATTTTTGACTCGTTGGCTGCTCTCGAGTATAAATCTTGAAAGAGGAAATCGAGTGGAGAAATGTCTACTTCGTAGTGTAGTGGTTGGCGTACTTGCCTACTATGCTTAAGGTTCCGGTTTTGATTCCTGGTATAGTCAATGTAAAATATGTCAGTTTAAAAGGTTGATTTACACTGCAATATTTAATTGTACCTAGACTGGCACCTGAAGCTGATCACCGTACCTTCCTGTTACAGATAATTGGGATACGCTTAATTTGATTTAACAATGCCCTATGCATCACCCGGGTATAGGGGTTTGATGATGATGAAATTTCCCATTGTCGTAATTTTAAAGATATTTCTTTGAATTTTAGATTATCATCAATTTAGGAGGTATACTTCGTGTGAATGGTTTAACATGATTTTTTTCTATAATTTTATTATTGGTAATCCTGAAAAGCTAACAATTATGTAGCTTGTTTTTTAATATTTCTTATGATTCATTTTAAGTATTCGTCGAAATGTTCATAACATGGAGCGTATGTCTCTTTCCCGCCTGATGATCTTCTCCTGACCCCACACCCACTGGTGTGTCAGGGGCTCAAACTGCCAAGTGTCCGGGTGGCCGATGTGAGGGGTGCTGGCCCCGAAGTCCACTTGACTCCATCTGAAGGGAGGCAGGCCGCGGGAAGTGTTGTGTGTGGGACCTGACACAGACAGGAACTGTAGTCTGTCTGCTAGCTTCATGTTCGTTATTTTCACATCTGTCGCCCCGTGAGATCGATGGCCGAGTGCTTTGAATGGATATGTGCCTAGAATAATAATATTGAATCAAATTCATAATATTGTCGGCCTAACTTGTAAAACTCGTAAGTCCCAAACTTACTTTTGTTTAGGGGAGGGTAAAACAGTTTTTACTTCAGTGGCAAATTTTAGTGAAGTTTTTTTTTCATTTATGTATTTTTGAAATAATGCAACACTGTACAAATATACAAGTTTTACACATATATAGATTATTTCATCGCCGTTCAGGCAAAAGTCGCTAACCTAAAAAACGACATTTTGAGAAACTGCAATTTGAATGTTTTGAGAGGAAGGAAAAATCCAATTTTTGTGTTTTGGAGGTTAAATTTATGCAACATAATTCATTCATGTTTTTTTAAATAAATTTCATTGCTAACTTTTTCCTTTTCGTACATTTTTAAATATCTGTTTTTAAGGTTTTTGATGAGGCAAGGTGACTAAAATTTGGTCAAGTGATTTTTTCTTGTTTATAATCTGGACAATGCAAGCTATAAGAGTTAATGAAAGGTAAGAAATATTAGAAATAATTATGATAATGTTGCGGTTCTAAAAAAAAAAGGATATTTAAAGAAATATTATTGAAAATGTAAAAACTAATTAAAATTTACGCATTTTTTTTCAAAGTTACCTTGGTGCCGTTTGCTTCTTAAAGAACAAGATTTTCTGCTTTGAATGGCATATTTAACTCGAAACTGTCATTTTTAGGGTTAGTGACTTGCCTGAACAGTGACGATTTTAAGCCCAAACAGAAAACGCCAAAATCTCATTTTTGACCAGTTGTGGAGTTACGAGTTTTACAAGTTAAGGTGACGATATTGATACTTAAATAATATGTATGTGCTATTTTATTATATTTGTTATTTATAAGTGAAAAAAGAATATGTCACAACACTGGTAAAAACACCCTCTTAAAGTGCTGACTTGCTGAGCTGCAGTAATTGCGTTCGATAACAATATTTTTAGGATATCATTGGTATAAACATAAAGTACCAAAAAAAATTTTTTAATTGCGTCTCTTCACATTAAAAAAATATAACTTATGGTATTATTGTTTTTAGTTTGACGTTATAATTTTTTTAGCTAAGTTTAAAATATGCATATTTTGAAAAATCTGAAAATGAGACATTTCGCTCTCCATGAGACAAACGACACATGACGTTTCCAGTGAAATGCTACATTCATCATCATTCCCTTTCCGCACCTAATGGTGCATAGGGCACTGCATTGGTAAACCAATCGCAGCGTATCTTGATAATTTTTTTGCTACATGAAGGTAATATGATCAGTCTTACGCTTCAGGTACTAGTCCAGGGACTATGAAATATTCTAGTGTGAAAACACCCTTTTAAATAAATATTTCAAATCAACCATGTCGGGAATCGAACCCGAGACCTCTTGCATGGTAAGAAAACGCGCTGACCATTACACCACGAAGCCGACATTGATGTGGAATATTTAATATATTTTAAGTTTTATTCATGATTTGTGAAAAGATTTTTTAATAAAAACTATTGTATTAATACATACTGCTGCCTCGCATAAATATTGTCCGACATAGATTTAAATGTACGTTATCTTATTATATATTACCGTCTGTAAAATGGTATCAACTTTATTGTTTTTTCCCAATTAATTATATTTTAGTAAAACAAAACAATGCGCTTACCATTTGCCTTGTTCAAGTCGTTTCTAGCTGCAATTGCGTTTTCTGCACTAAAGGGAGGATTGCAATCGCACTTTGATAGAGGATCATGCTTGAAATCATTATATCTCATCAATGCAAACATGTCATCCATATTCTTTATCTTTCCCTGGTCTCGTTTGAAGATTTGGGCTCTTGGATTTTTGTCGTAGGTAAACCAGTCCCCATATTTCTCTACCATATCTGGTACTCCACTCAAATTGAATATGTTTGGGAAGTACGGAAGATTGTAAGACGGCCAGTATTCTTGGCTTTTTAACAAACCTGTCCTGAAAATTGAAAATAAAAATTCTTTATTCTTTAGTCTAAATACAAACCTCGAGAAACATGAGCAAGTACTAAAGGTTTAAGAAACTGTTGGTAAACACCACAGACTGGTTTTAGGTAAAACCAATTCCACCAAAAAGTTGCATAAAATATTGCAAATTGTGTAGGTTTCTCATTGGAATCCAGTCCGCATTAGACTATTTTATAAAATTAGGATTACAATTCACCAGTAACTGAATATTTAATATAAATACTAATTATTACAAGAATTTTATAAAATAACACCTTTTCTATAACTTACATATCTTGCGCTTCAGTTGTCCCTGGAATCTGTTCTATAACCCATAGAAAATCAGTTAGTAAATTTTCCTTAGTTCCTGGAATAAACTTTTTATAATCTACCACCATCCACTGATTGTTATACGTCCCACTGTTGTACTTCCGGAAGATGTCTACCCAACTTTTGGCACTACCTGCCAGTCGATTGGCGACCATACTTCTAACAAACTCCATCACTTGACCCACCGGTTTGCAGAACTTCCACAGGTTTGCATTTTCATTTCCGATTGTAGTTTCCAATGTCACTAACTTGGCAGAAGTTATGTAGAAGTCATCCCCGGATTGAAGTTGCCCGGGATATGAGGAGAAAGACATTGTGTGGCCTTTGATAGTATTTAATGTATTGGGAAGAGTTTTGTATTTAAGAACATACTTTTTCTGTACACGCAACATTGATTGATAACTGCAAAAACACATTTTAATTTTATAGCATATAATTGTTTACCTTTTGGCTGAAAATGCAGCACATCATGTACATAAGTGACCTTTAATTTAACATTTGTACATATGTAAATAATAATTCTAACAAGCCAAACTAAATTATATCGGTGCGTAGATTTTCACGGTCACTGTACGGTGTAGGTTTGATTAGTTTCGGCTATACACAGACACCCAAATAACATAAACAGAGATTGACGGGCTTAAATTAAATTCAACATGGTTTCCGCCACTACACACGACCAACAACAAAATGAAACTGAATGTATCTACTGCTGACTGTGACATGGTACAAACTACTAGTACATAAAAAAAAATTCCTGCATAACAAATAATTTAACGCATTTCCCTGCAACGGTTGCTAAAACGTTAAAACTAATTAAACCTGCACGGGATCACCCAAAAAAGACAGTATATATTGATAATTAATATTTATTAAATAAGAAGAATAATTTTTTATAATACAATTATTTCAACCAACCTGGTCCACGTAGTTTGCGCTACATATATATCAGACCCGTCCGGTAACATTTTAATAAGAGCCGAACAATGTCCTTCTCCAGCTTCTTTATGTAAACCCATTGCTGGGAAAAGATCTTCTAAATCTCCATCCATGTTAATGAACCTGTATTTAATACATGATCAATTTTTAAAATTTTAACACCTATAATAACATGGTCAACATTAAGAGTGTTACTAATAAATGTTACAATATTTATCAAGGGCTTGGTGATGATATTAAGTTAAAAAGAACTTTGTGTTCAGATTGGTCACTTTATGCTTTTGTCAAATGATCAAATGTTATCGTATGCTGCATATATGAAATAATTTTTGATATTTTCTAAACTAAAGCATATAAGATAAAGGTATCTTGCATGCAAGATAAAGGTAACACATACGAAAAAATTAATAAGCTAATAGCAGTAATAAGGGAGAATTTATTGGAATGCAATAGGGAAAAAAATGTATCATAAGTTATAATGCATCTGTACCACACAATTGAACTTTATTTTTTACTAATTATTAAAAAAGTAAGTATTTACATACATAAGTTTATTGTAAATTATTTGAGACATAAGTCCCAACTCCATGGGACTAAAAGTCCTGTGTTAATAAAATTAATAGAAGAAAGATTGGTTAAAATATTTGTTTGTAGTTTTGATTGTACACTATCAATTTATTAATAAACCATTAAGAAATATAAAAGCATATAACACACTGTTATAAATAATACTTACAGCATGTCTCTATATGACAAACCATGAGCTGGATCAGATACAGATTCCGAGTACCCGTCCGCAAGACCTTCCAATTGTCTTAAGTATAGTTTTACCTGCAATAAGGCATGTATACATTAAGTCATATATTTTTTAATAATTTCTGATTTCCTATATAACACAAACTATTACCAACTACTATTACCTGATACCAGTAAGGATCTGTATTAGCTGAAGTTTCAATCATTCTTTGAACCCAGCGTTCATTTTTATTAATATATTGCTCAACTTTTTCGCATGCATCCTTTTTATCATCACAGATTCTGTAAAAAAAATTAATGAGAATTTTTTTTGCTAGTCTTTGTTTTGAAATAATTTGTACAAAATCTTAACTCACCCTCGTACTGTATTTTGCCAATGCATCCAAATCAGATCATGAGTTAGGACGCCTTCCAAGAAACCGGCCGCGTAAGCCTGTTTCACATCATCATACTCGGTTGAAGAATGTAGTTCTAGGAATGCCCATCTAACCATTGATTAATTATTCATTAGTTGATTCACGTTTAAAAAATGAATATTATGTTAATACTTACTTTTAACACATTTATGAAAAAAAAAACTAATGAAAAATTGATTTGATTTGATTTTGACTGAGAAGCTTAGAAGAAGTATGCCAAAAATAAGTTACATTTGAAAATTAGGTTCATGTGGGATTTTTATCTAAGAGGCGGGTAGGAACTAGGTAACGCCGGTCGGAAAGGAGATGCTATCACACATATATATATTCTGTTTAAGAGAGGCACTACATGAAATGAGTTTTAATGGTAGGTAAAACTCATTCATTGTTATTTTTATATAAAAATACACAATGCAAATAGTAACCTTAAAGTTTTTGTCGTTAATTTTATATTTTATTGTTATTTGTACATTTTTCTGATGGCTAATTACTTATTATCATAAAAAATATAATTATAACTATAACGTAATATTAATACAACTTTGTTATTTTTGACAAAATTTTTTTCATCATTGGTTAGAAATAGTAACAAAAAGACACCCATTTATATCCAAGTTAACTAATGTTACGCTTATATTATTAATAATAAAGTTTAACAAACATTACCCAGTGCTGTTGATTTGATTGTCATATACGGCTTTTGCTAGATGATAGCTTGGTATTTCCGATACATCATCCACTTCGTAAACTTCAATACCGTTATCTTTATACGTAGCATAAGCTACATTTTTGGATTCACATTGCACAAATAGTAAAAACAAAATACTGAAACATAATTGTATGTACAACACGCTATTTCCCAAGTCTGGCATTCTGCTGAGAGCCATTGTAGGTACTGATGCCACTTACACTCGGAGCAAGTACTCAATTGGAGATTGGGAGGTCGAAAGTCGGACGATGTTTAATTTAATAACAGTTTTGATACGCACCTATGTTTGCATATAAATGTTTATACTCTTATTGAATATCAGGTCTGGGGAACCTTTTATTCAATAATATTATTGATATTTGTTATTGTTTTTTTTTAGTTTGTATTTTCCATTTTTTTCCTCTTTCACTAGGCATGCCTGTATCGAAAGTGACATTTATTTTTATTTTAGACAGCTATATAACTTGTTAAAGTCATGATATATCTCGATCATAGAATTACAATATACCAGAAAGCGCGTAGCATCGCACTGTGTCTAAAAATTGCCAAACTGCACGACATCTCACCTGCGCGCATGCGTGAAGTACCCGTGTAATGTTGCCAAACCGTGAAAATATATTATCATAATGTGTATTAAGATAATTTTGTGTTTTACCACAAGAAATATTCTACTGACTGGACTATAAAAAGAACAGGTACTTTTATTAAGGCAATTGTAAAAAAAACATTAAATAATAATTTAGTAATCAAGTAAAATTGATACAGTTTAATATTATACTAAGGCTTATTAATAGAAAGCCGGGTAAAAAAAATTACTACCCTTGCAATACTTACAAAATGTCCACCTTGTTTTATTTAACAATCTGACAGACGATCTGACAGACTGACAGGCCTCTTTCCAATTATTCCAAGAAGCAAAACTTTTAGACCTAAGACAAATATATTGTTTTCAATGTTTAAAATATATATTTGAGAACCAAAATTTATTTACAAGTAATTCAAATAGATCTAGCCAAAGAAGGAATCGTGTGTTAGAAATACGAGGCTCGCACAGAGACATGCATATTTTATAGGCCCAAAAATTTTTAATTCTTTTTTTACTGATAATATTTCATTGATTCCAAACTTTCAAAATTTTCCTTCTTTTAAAAAACACGCACTATACTGGATTCAAACTAAAGATATGAACTCTTTTTTTCTCTGATATATTTTGTTGCCCTTTAATAATAAGGAATATTTTTATGTTTTTTAAAAATATTTTTTATTTCATTTTTTGATTACTGTAAAAAAATACCATATAATCTTTGACAGAATATTTTATTTTCTCTTTCTTATGTTACACAAAAATATTATAACTGTCAATTTATTATAGAAGCAAAAATTCATTAACACTTGTATACCCACGAACAGGCCATGCCTTTGTGTGATTTTTTGTTCACTATTTTTACTATTTATATGTATTTCATTGCTATGTAATTATCCTTAATTTTTTTAATACTCTGTTTTACCTCTTATTTAGATTGTAAAAAAACAACAAAAAAAAATTAATTATTTATAAATTCGCTATTTACACATGAAATGTGATCCCACCCTATTCCCTTTTAATCCCAGCAGTATCTTGACACTTAAAAATGACAACACGGCGTAATTGAATTTAAATCAGCAGTCTACAGAGTAACTAATGGCCAAAACGTAAAACTACATATTTACGAGTAGTTTAGGCGGCTTCAGTTTGATGTGTGTACGCAGTTTCTGGACCATTATAATTCTTTGGTCTCGATATTTCAATTTTGGGTTCATTTTTAAACAAGTTTTATATACATAACTGCTACAAAATGGGAAGTAGATCCCGAAAATTAAATGTGATTTTTGCGATAAACGAAATTAAATGTGAAAGCCTGGGTGCTCTGTGATCACCACTGTAATTGGGGCCCCTGAACTTTTTAGGTTCAAAATACAAGTAATGAAACACATTTAAACTTCAAATAACCATTTATTTAAAACTGTATGACATAAAAAGAGATTTTGTTTTCTTAAATCTTTTTTTGAAATATTTCCATTTTTAACAATCTATATTATCAATTAAAATAGTACCTATTTACATTATCAGTCTCAAATAATTGTAACATAAATAAAAGTACCTACAAAAGTGTGTTTACAAATTTACCCATATTTAAAAAAAGAAATATTACTGCCTGATGCATAATTCTATGGCCTGATATAACATTTCTTAGATATAATATGTTATGCTTACCAGAAAATATGTGTTAAATTTAATCATTTTCTTATTTGAAAAGTGTTTTTATGTCTCAGTACACATACCCTTCACCATGTAAAATATGTTACATATTCTGTATTCCGGATTTAAAAATATTTTTTTGGTTGTAAAATGCATATTAACAAAGCATCATCAAATAATATTATGGCACAGGAGTTTTGCTTTCTAACTAAATTAATGATGTAATTTTAAACATTCAACGAATTGGATCAATTATGTTTTGAGAATTCAGATATACATTGAGAATTATAATGTTTTATACATAAGCAATTCTACAATTAAAAATATACATATTTACACTTACTGTAAAAATTTTGTGCCCATATCGCCCGGTGATATTGCAATACCGCGTAACTATCAATTGATATTTTTGGTAGGGGAACCTAAAAAGCGTTCTTTTAACATATTACTTACGATTTTAATCAACCAACTATACCGCTGGAGTATCAGAAAAACTGTTATTATTTATAGTAAAAATACCGGATCTTAGTCTCTATACTAATTTGTCGGGATTGTAGAACAACGATGGATGTGTGAAAAATGCGACATTGACTTTCTTTTACATTTGAAATTGAAAAAGTTGCACAAAGGCTTTTTTTTCCAGGTTTGAAAAAAATATATATACATAACTCACCAAAATCTAATTAAATGGTACACTTTTGTACTTATCAAGTTGACATAAAATGCCAAAAAAAAAAATTCAAACCTCTCTCACGTTAAGTTGAAGAAAATCACATGCGTCCTTGTTCTACGATCCCGAAGAATTTATTGGAGTAAACATTTTTGTACAGCCCACAGGTTATTGCAACAGTATCACCGACGATATGAACCTTTAAATACAAATCATTTAAAAATTAAATGTAAAATTTGAAATGAAATGCTTGATGAAACAATGTTACAAAACAATAAATGTGTGATGTGAAAAGAAATATTGATGTTTAGCATGTTTATGTAAAAGTTTTTTTTTTTATGTAGCTAGTAAGATATTGTATCAAATAGGGATAAAATATGTACATATATTTGTTTGCTTGGTATTTTATGTAAAATTTGGTTATATTCTATTATATTTTATTATCCTACTGCTCTTGGAGCCATCAATTCTAATTTGAAATATTTGTATAGCTAATAAAAAAATTGTACTTTAAAATAAAAAAATATATAAAAAGTACCGTAAAAATACCATAAAAATTGAAATATAAATTGACGATAGTTCAAAATAAAATGTTTTACTAAACATGTCCAGAAATAAATATTATCGCTGTTATTAAAATATATGAAAAAAAAACAAGCTATTGGGAGAGATTGATTTCTTAAGTAGTCCGTCAAAAAAAAAGTAGAAAATAATTAAGAGCACTGTTATTTTTATGGCTTTCCTTTCATGATAAAAAAGTGTTAAAGCTTTTAAAAATCAACCATCGTTCCCATTTTTACTTATTTAAAAACTCACCATAGTAAATTATCAAAAGTAAAAAAACTGCAGTTATAGTTTTAATAAATAATATAATAAATTTTGACAATTTTCATAGTGCCGTTTTTGCGAGTAATCATTCCAAGGGCGCTGTACATTCTGTATTTAGTTTACAAAGATTATCAAATAAAATAAAATTGCATTTATTATTTATCAATCAGTATAAGACGAGTTAATAAGAAGCAACTTATACATCATGGACATTTTTTTTCATAAAGCTTTGAATTATTATGAACACATGGAGTATTATTTTCTCTTAAATATTATTATTAGTACACTGCTTTAAAAAAGTTGTTATTTTGGGAGTCCCAAAAGTACTCCCTTTAAAGTATTTCATTCTGCATTCTATACTATAATGCAAAATAACAGATGATAATCTGTTTATGTACACAAAATGTATTTCGAAGAAAGGTAGTTTTTCTCACACCTAGGTACTGCAAATCATACATGCTGCAGATGCTTAGAAGAAACCTTATGAACATGTTCAATGTCTTATTTACATCGGTGTGTAACAACTTTACAGAATTGAAGGCCTCGTTCTAAAAACATAAAATCTCCAAACTTTTCCAAAGCTACATTATTGGATTTTATTTTTCTCTGTCTATGCGTCCATACAATCATTCTTCCCAAATATTTATAAAAAAATCGTAGAAACCTCAAACTCACTGTTGAAAATATGGTGTTTTTGTGAAAACTATAATTGTCCACATCAATTTGTACGAATGAACAAAAAATGTACTTTGATTAGCATTTCTACTATTATGTAGCGCCGCTATCATTCACTGTTTGAAAGTTCAAAGGTGTTCTGGATATCCAGTAAGAATATTCTTTTGCATAGGTTCACTGAATATTTTTACAAATATAATTATGGAGAGTTCAACTACTATACACGTTTTTGAAAAGCTGCTCAGTTATTCATACTGATTTTTGTTCAGTGTTTAGTTTGCACTAAAAATCATGAAAGTCCAAATATTGTCTAAAAACAGCAAATGTCACACTAACATTTTATTTAATATTGAAATATACCTGCATATTATTACAATACCTATACATTTTGTATAAAATTTTCAATTTCTATATGTATATATGATTTGATTTCATTAAAAGACATAAAACAATAGTAAAACTATGGCATTCAGTTTAAACACTCTCCTGAAAAATTGTTGGTCTGTGACATTTGAGGTTTTTAAAACGAGGTCTTCGTTCGTTCGTTCGTTTTTTCATGGCCTTTTCACATCTAACTAGGTCTTCAATAGTATTCTTGTGGTTGACAAACTTATCAATAAAACAGTACAAATGTAGTTACTTTATAACCGATCTTGTAATTATACATGATCATTTCACAGTCTTGCATGATATAATATTAAGCAATTTAGTAAGATTAGAGTAAACAAAACAAAATTCCTTCCCGTTTGTATAAACTAAATATTATATAGTTTGCAGTAAAAATCTGGAATGTAATTGACTCGATTATTGACATTTCACTTTTTCTCATATTTAAAAATAATTGAACTTCTGGAAATGCCACCTTTTGGCTTTTATAAAACACCTTTTTCCCTTTGTAATGGATACATTTATTTTTTAAGTTTTATCCTCGAAAGATTTGTTTATCACAGTAAGAAATATATTGTTTCTTAAAGCAAAATGACAGTTGGAAAAGATTAACTAACTTTACTATGAATATTACCTACATTTTATAGTGTTTCACAGTTTTAAATGTAATGAAAAAACATGTATGGAACCGAAATAATATGAATAATGTATGAATTTAATTTGCTATACGAAAGCTGGTTAACTATGTGATTGATGAATTTGTAGTTGTCTCTCTGTGTAGTGTCTCGGTGTTCTCGCTCTTTCCGTTGGAGGAGACATGTCATTTGATTCTGTGCTGGATTCTCGTTGGTAAATATCTACAAAAAAGGTGGCATTAATGATATTCACATTCAGATATTGACAAAAAATACTTTAATGAGGAAGTTCAGTGGTTTTTTATTTGTTAATATAGACAAATAAAAAAAAATATGTGTGTTGCATTATCCTCGCTATGATTTTTTAAAAGTTTTGTGATTGTGAAATTACTCCGCCTATGACGTCTCAAGTTCTCTACGGTAAGTTGTCCTGATTGATGGGTTGGCTTCCCGGTAACCGGAAATGTATCACAACACTCTGCCATTGGTTGATTTTGGCAAACTAGTGACGTCATTCAAAGTAGTTCATTTTCATCAAAATCATTTTTATGAATTTTTTCATACATTTAAAAAAAAAATTGCTCTAATTTTTACCGTGCCTAATAAAACATTTTTTAGATCCAATTTCCTGTTGCATTGAACTTCCTCATTGAAATTTTTAAAAGTTAATGCCAATAGAAATATTTACCTTGCTGCGGCATAGGTACACAATACGAAGGTCCGGAACACTGTCTGGCTCTACTCTTTGTACGTAATGGTTGAAGTTCACATCCACTATCTATCCTGTCTGTATCTGAATTTGAAAAATAATTATTAAGTACAAAAAGTTACCTTTATTTAATATTTGAGAACTTTTTAAAAGTTTAAATGTTGTTTTTTTTAAAGCAGAAATTTACCAAATATGGTTTTTGCTGTTGCAATTTTTACTATTGAAAGTCACACATAATTTAGCCTTTTAGGGTTAAAAATATGTGAACATTTGTAATGATTTAGAGATACAGTCTAAGAATATTTTCTGTTGACACAACATGAAGTTTTGTTCAGAAGACTTAAGAAATGTTCCATTATTAAATAACTTTGAAATGACAAATAATCTGTCATTTTAAATAGTGTTAACTTAGCATAGGTAGTTATATCACCTTTGGAGCTGGTATGTTTGTGCATTTTTTGTGGAAAGTGTCTTTTGCAAGGTGCTTGCAAAGGCGGTTCATCATTCTCCAGATGCCCAAAAGTTCTAAATTGTAAAGTGTGGTCTAATGTAGTGGGCACTACGGGTCTGTTTGGTCCTCCCACTTGGAATGTAGCATATGGACTGATTTCATACATTTCTGGAATAAAGTAGCATTTTGATATCACTTTATTGAAATGTCGGAATTTTAAAACTATGAAAATAGTAAATTCTGTACAATTCCGATTTATTTTTATTAAGCATTTTAATTAGCTGGTTGAGAATCTCTTTATTTTATTATTACTATTTATAAATATTTATTGCAGCATAAATAGGAAAAATGCATTGATTAAAAATATAATACATTATGTACATATATTTACCAGCAGATTCTCGACGCATTTTATCTGAATGACCTTTGATTGGCGAGGTAGAATAATCATGTTGGCAATTTCTCATGTTTTGCTGTTCTGCACATATAGTTTTTTCATCGCTGGCTTGCGATTGGCTTCTCTGTCTGTCTCCTCCGTATTCCGATTCATTGGAACAATGGCATATTACACTAAAATTAATTTATATAGTGAGATAATCATAAAGCATGTGAACTCAATGATAAAATACTTAGTACAATTATAATGATAACCTACTTTCGCTTTATTATTAGTAAATATGCCACTGAGAGTGTAGATATGGCTGCCACAGTAGCGAGAATGATAGATATAAGATTGAAAATATTGTCCTGGGATCCGTCCAAGTCATGTGGGTATATTGGTTCCATAGGCAAGTTTGATGGAGGTGATATAAGTGCTGGAATAAAAAAAAACAATAAATTACAGTTAACCTTTGATAAACATACTAAAATTCAAATGACACCAAACACAATCTACTCTTAGCGCCCATTGATAGGGGGCTTTTCTCTGAGCGTATGATCTTCATAGAATATTTGTTCATATTATTATGGTGGTGTAATATTACTATTTCACAGTCAAACACAAAAAAATAAACACACATGATTTGATACCATTGACAAATAAAGCAAACATTTGCATGTTTTGAAAATTATTTTATAGATTAAAAATAAGTTATTTATAAATAGTTTGGTTAATAAATTCCTGTTAATCTGATTTTCATAAAAGTTTAAAATTGGAGTAAAAACAGTCAAAGATAAACATTTTTATAATCTCAAGAAGAGTAAGTTTCTTTGGTCGAGTTAAAACAGAATGTAAATGTATTTACATGTTTTAAAAGCATTAACTTTGTGGTCAAACATTTCAACAAGTGTTCCATGCACAAAATAACTTAGACCAACTATTGGAGGATGGTAGGATACGACGTGGCGTGGCATCTAATTACAAAGGCAAATACACAGCTCTTAGTTTACAAATAAACACTATGAGATTAATCTTTCATTCCAATATTAGTAATTCCCCACCGGCAATGGCGGTAATATTAAAAAAATTATATTGTGTCTTTTATTGTTCTTTCTTCTGTGCTGTAAATTAAATTTTTTGTAAAAGGTTTTTTGAACTGTAAATAAATATTTGGTTATTTTTACCTCCAGAAAGTGTTGTGGTAGCTGCTTTAATAAGGGATTCACTGTTTCCTGCGTGATTTTCTGCTCTTAGTCTTATTTCATACCACTGGGCCGGTATTAGGGAAGTAAGCAGGAGGGGAGACGAGCTTGGGATATTGGCAGCTCGCCATATTCCCATATCTTTCCTTTCGCCTCGCCTCCACTCCGCACCTAGAGAAAGCAGAGGACACAAGCCACTTTCCCCCCCTCCCAATGCTCTTCGTACTTCTACTACAATAGTAGAAGAGTTACTCCAGATCAAGTCAGTCCAGTCTTCGGGGAACTTCGGAGCTAGAAATTAATGTAAAATTAAGTTTTTAAAAAATCATACGCAATTTTTCTAATTTTACCGTAGAAAACTAGTTATAATTATTTAATTACCTTCTCCTTTTGTGTTCACTATGACTGGTGCACTCACCTCTCCTTTTCCTACTCTGTTGTGAGCAGTTATTTGAAAGGAATACCTCGAGCCGCATTTTAAACTGTCAACTTTGTATGAATTAACTTCTGCTGATAACTCTATTATTTGAAGGCTTTCTTCTAATCTTCTGTAGCTCAAAGTATATCCTAAAATAAAAACAAAGTTTTATCATCTCCATCTTTAATTCAAATTAACTGCCAAAAAGATCCTATTAAACTACTCTACTTCAACACAATTATCAAACCCTTATGAAGGCAATGTTTTACACCTCAGGTGTTTTTACACCTCATTAAAGTTTTACACCTCATTCAAGGACAGTGAAATATTGCAGAGCTTGAATCACCTTATAATACTTCATGTCGACTCTTCTAAGAATCAAACCCACAACCTAAAGTACGTTAGGCGAACGCGCCCACCTTTACATTACAAGGTAGTTTTCTCCACTCGATTTACTTTTTAAAGATTTTGAGTGAGAGTAGCCATCAAATTGAAAACACTCGTCCGGGATTCCGGTTTTCATGCAGAATTGTATTTTTTATCTGTCCGGAAACAGTTTAAAACTACTCTTACTTGCAATGACTGAAAATCAAAACTAATTATAAAAAATAATTGGAAATATTTAGAATAAATGTATCGAGGGGTCAACACTCTATTATTAATTATGGAGAAATCTGCAAATGTCTGTTGCCAAAACAGGGCCATGTCTGTGTTGGATGGTCAAGGCCATCAGCTAATATTTAGGGAAAGAGAACAGTGGCAAATTACGTTGAACCAGATAAAGGTCCAAACATGGATGATATTTGCAACTTAATATGTATAATACTATTTGTTTAAAAAAAAATCTTACCTAGTATAGGAGAGCCCCCATCAGAGGGGTTAGGGCTCCACTGGAGTTGGGTATTGGAGGCAGTGGTAAAGATAAGCTGGAGAGAAGGTGGACCAGGGGGTAGCAGGCAGATCACGCTGTAGGTTATTTCGTCGGAGCCATAAAGGTTCTTGGCCGAACAAGTATAATTCCCACTTACTGATTGATCAACACCTGAAAACAAAAAATTGTAAAAATTGATTGTTAGAAATTGTAATTATTAATTTATTTTACAGATGATAAAACATATAAATTATCATCGATTCAAATGCATAGTTAAAAAAGAGCCGTGTAGTGTGTTTGCTGCTAATCAGCTGCTAGGATATTGGAGGCTGATTTATAAAGACAATGCAAAAATAAGTTGTTTGATTGATAAAATAACTGAATTTACCACGGAAGACTACCATGAACATGAAAAACAAGTGTACAATGAAAATATAAAGATATTTAAAATCTTGAATATTCAATTTAATAAAAAGATTTATTGAAGATGGTTTTTTTTCATAGATATAAATGAATGAATGAGAGAATAAAATGGCTTACTCAACAGAATTAAGTGGTGAGATGGCAATAAACTAAAGTGTATTGATATTTCATATCCTGGGTTTTAATTATTATTCATCCAAATCAGGATTTTTGAGTTAACCACTAAAAACAAACACATTTTTGTAACCTAGATAAATGCTTGTATTGAATTTGAATGCATCACAACTTGTCTATTTGTTCAAATTCTATACAAGCATTTATCAGGAGGATAACAACAATAGTGTTTGTTTTTAGTGGTTAACTCAAACATCCTGATTTTGAAGTTGCCTAGTTTGGAGTAATTACTTAGCATTAAAAGTGCAATACTTATTTTCATACCCGTATAATAGTTCTGTAAAATACACTTGTGTTATCGTGATGTGATTGTAAAATGGTTTTTACTCACTATGTATGAGGAGAATTACCCTCGGCGGTGACACGGTACAGATGGCTGTGTGTGATGGTCTTCTGTGCGTGGAGCCACCTAGCGCGAGGAGTGGGGTTACCAACAGAATGACAGCCCAGTAGTAGGGATCGGCCTGTTCCACTGCGTACAATGTTTCCAAATGAAGCGATGCGAGCACCGGCTACAAGTCCAGAAAAAAGTCTTTAAAATCAAATTATGATTCAATACTAAATATCTATTTAATGAGGAAGATCAGTTCCACTGTAATTTGAAAAAAATAAATGTTTTCATAAGAAATAGATGAAGAAATTAAATTACCCCATATAAATGGGGTAAAAATAAGAGCATTTAATTGTACTGCAGTTTCTCGAAAGGATATGAAAAAAATAATAAAAATGTTTATAATAAAAATGAAGTACTTTGAAACATCACAAGTTCATGTGAACACGCATTTACAATAACCAATCAATTATAGCATTTTTTATGTTGTGATAGATTTCCTGTTTTCGGGGTAACCATGTTTTTCAGCGTTTAGTAGGTAAAGAGTTCTACTTTTAAATGTCAGAAAAACTCACTGTAATTTGTGACATCGCTAGCGGTGTAATTTTGAAGTTTCGGTGGGGATTTTCAAAATTACAAACTTTAAAAGATCATTGCGATGATGATACAATACACAAAAAAATGTGTTTCTTTGGCTTAGTTTGCTAGTCTATTAACAATTAAGAAAACATTTGAAAAACCACCGAACTTCCTCATTATATGTTTTATAATTTCTATGTTAAATTCAAAATCAAATTTATTATAACATTTTTTCTTTTAGTTTTAATTCCGAGGATTCATTTGCATCTCCATTCATTGCAGTTCTCTGCGGTTCTTTTTAACTGACTGTACCTGAACATTGCACGAAATGTAAGGCTGACCAACAGAGGATGCTGTCAAAACTTTATTTTAAAAAATATATCAGGCAGATCGCTCTCTTTTCCACGCTGACAGTCTCCAGACAAATACGTGCCATTTGATCTCTAAAGCTCTTGATTATAAATTATTGTTACTATTGTAAACTCAGTGAAAAATAAATCTCATGTAAGTAATCTTCATCGTGTATCATTTAATAATCATGACCTACCTAATTCAAAATAACTGTAATTAACTAATATCAAATCGAGATGACAACACAACCATAATAAACTTTGTCAATTTTTATTGCGCTCGTGAGTTATTTTTCTTAATTAAGTATGATGTACAGCGCCTGTTTTCGTGAGTAATCACTTCAAGGGCGCTGTACATTAAACTTAATTAAGAAAAATAAAATAAGGTCTATCTACAGTCTAACTCTTCATTACTATTTACTTAGAGACAAATTTTACAAATCATGTAATACACATATTATGTTTGTACTTTCAAAAATTACATCTAAAAAGTAGCACTTTTCAAGTCAGGAAACGATTTCACAAATAAATAGCTTTATTTATTTTTTCTTAAGATTCTGTTGCACAATTTAGAACTTTTGGAAGTAGAGTATTCCACGCAAAGGTCCGTCTATTGCCAAATTTGGAACTCTGGTTGCGTGAATGATTGTATCACCATAATATGTTTTGTAGTTTATTTCTCCATTAATTAGATCAAAAAACTTGTGGTGGGGCTGTCCTCCATAATTTATGCCCTCTACCTTATTGAGAATTGGGTTTTCGTATTGATGCTTATGACAACATTGCAGCGTCCATCGGGTTGAGGTATAATTTTTCATTAATACTGGAAAAATTTTCACAGTTTGAACTATTCCAGTTAAGATTATTTTATATCATGGCATAAAGATAAACTAACCTCTTGATGTAGTGACTTGTGTGACAGGCGAAGTGCTTCCTCCTTCTCCCGCTCCGGTACTAGCAGAGAGCCAGAACTCATATCTCCCCTTTTCCACAAGCCCCCTCGCCTCCACAACTCCCCCCAAACCGGCTCCTGCGATGTTCCCTGCCTCGGCTATACTAATTTGGCGACTAGTGGGTGGACCACTTCTGAAATAAAAATCTAGTTCTATTAAGCTTGCATATTTTTCATTTTTATAGTACACTAGCGGACCTGACACAGACGTTGTCCTGCACCAACATTGGCTTGCTTGCTATTAGCTGGTTCACCGAACGTTTTTTATATTGAAATTTTGATAAACTATATACTAAGTGACATTTGACATTGAGTTCGACATTACAATTTTTTCGTTTTGTCATTGTGTGATTTGCTGTTGCCCAAAGCACAATATAAAAACCAAGTGCAATATCACTAGCCATAATACATATCTAATTCTTCTGTACGCCTGATAAATTATTATATTCAAATATTGAATTTGAGTAGGTACCTTGGTACTTTTTTATGTTTGAATTCCTAAACATAAAATAAATATTTTTTTAATAAGTACTGAATTGTTTTGCAAATGTCAAACTCTTTCTTCTTTTATCGACAAGGGTGCACATTAATTAGGGTTGCAATTTTTAAAATATGTATTGAATGTCAGTTAATATTATCTTAGTATTACCAAAAATCTAATCAAAAGAAGTAAATGGGTATAAATTATAAGGAATTAAAGGAAAAAAATCTGATTCAGATCCACAAAAAAGGAATACTGTTTGTAAACATTCAAATATTTTTTTTTTCACATGCAAAAAAATAACATCTTCAAGTACTACACTTTAGTGTTTACAAGTTTTAAGTATATGCATTCGAGGAGAATGCAACCCTGGTAGGTCGATGAATAAAACATTTATGCTCCTAACTTTTTTTTACAGATTTAGATTAAGATTTCAAAAACGCACATAAATCGGAGTTCAGTGACATCACACGTTCTGTAGAATTATATATAATATAGTACATACACATATTATTTAGCGGTTAAATCACATTACATATAAAATTATTGTTAAAATTATGCTTATATTAGTATTAGGTTACTAAAAAATGCCTTTAACGAGATTAATAGTTATAAAAAAGGTGACTTTACCTTCCGCCTCTCGGTAGTAGAGAGTATAGAATACAATATTTCCATTAGGTTTCTTGGGAGGTACCAGCTCACAAGATAGATTCCCCTGTAAGGGATATTGCTTTTATATTGGCTGGTGGGCCGGGAACTGAAACAGGTACAATGCATATATTGAAAATAAAAAAGATAATTACATTTAAAAAAAATTAAATGACAAACCAATTCAACTGATTTTAAAATACTTTGAGAAAATGAAAAATACCGTTAATAGGGCTAAATTATTGTTGGAGGATATTATGATATCATCAGAAGTGAGTCAAATTGGTGGTAAAGATATTCTAGATATTTACATACAAATATTCAGTACACTGTACCATGCGCGAGATATATTCCTCGTGGAACCTGAAAGGTTGATAAATGACAAACCACCAATATTTCAATATTTTTAATTTTTTGCAGAAATTATTTTAGATATTTCAACAGCACTGGCTTAAGATGATGCAAATTAGGCAGTGCCTACGAGGCACAAAATTAGTAGCTGTAATCTAGATTAAGAAGCATTAAGGGGGTTGTGTTGAATGGTAAATTGTTAGGGGAATATTTTGATTGGGAATTGTGAGCATAATGTCTTGAATGTGTAGCAGTAAACTCAGGTACGGCAATAGATAGTGATTTCAACACTCAACACCTACATAAATGAAAAGATTTGTATTGTTGTAGTAGCATGGAGAAATATGCCTCATCAAAGTTACTTACTATCTTCTTCCGTGGTACAGAATACAGCCGGACTAAGAATACCGTCTCCAGCTCCCGTGTAGGCCAGAACTTGGATAGAGTAGTTGGTGTACTTCAGAAGGCGTGGAGATATGTCTCGCTGCTGCTGGTTCTCTTCACTTCAGCAGCTGATACGCTTTCCTCCACTGAAGGAAAAATTTGAAATGAAATTGAATTGTTAAAAGGATACCACTTTTTTATACTAAGGTCTTGTTTCTACAGTAAGGCTTGACAATCGGACAGGCAACAAACAGGACCTTGGCGGATTACCAAGGCGTTCCGATTGTGGTCTGCAATACTTAAATAGTTATTAAACATACATATGTTTAACTTCAGAAATATCTTTACTTATCAAAGACAACCTCGATAATATTGACAAAAGTGAATAATAAACATATAGGAACGCTGTGCGTTTGAATTAAGCAAAAAAAATAGAAGTTTAAGTAGTTGTCGTACACGCAGGTCGGTGATTGACAACAGACAGCTTAGCGTGGAGCTCGATGGAGGTGAAATTCCTCCTGATCCTTTTTGTATCTCATGTGAGTGTTATAGACTCATGAATCAGAGGCTTGAATCTTGCTTAACTTAACTCACATTTTCTAGCACAGTTATTAATGACTTACTGAATGTCCCCAAAATTTAGAATATTTAGCTAAATGAACAGAATAAATGCTGTCTTTTGGCACTGAATTGGAAATCGAGAATTCGAGTGTATGTTTAAATAACATTAAATCTATTTTAGTTTTCACCATGAAGTTCTTTTACAATTGCCCTAAATTGTGTCTATAATTGTGTAACTATTGAAATCATGTTAATAAAACTTACTGTACAGATCAGATAATGGTTTGTAGAGTATCTTGTAACCAAGAAGGTTTCCTCCGTGGCGAGAGCGAGGTGGGGGAGCCCATTCTATCTTGAGGCTCTGAGAAGAAAGAGGTGTGCAGTGGACCGACTGAGGTGGTGCCGATGGAACTGAATGATAACAGTAATAACTAAGCAAAGCAAATTGTTTTTTAATGTTTCATTGTTGATACAACCACTTGAGGGGGTTAAATTCAAAACCACCACTGTGCATGATTACAGTTTTTGGGAAGACCAACTAAACCAGCAGCAAAAATACTATTTCTTTTAAGTTCAATGTGCAACTTGTACGTGCTATAGCAGGTAGCGAAAATACTTTTCATTTTAAAGTTGAATGTGCACATCAAACTTAAAAGAAATAGTAATTTGGCTACTGGTTTTATTGATCTTCTCATAAATAGTGATCATGCACAGTGGCGGTTTTGCATTTAACCCCCTCACGTATGGTATTATTTTTAATCCAAACTGAGGTGAGAGAAAATGACAGTTTTGATATCAATAAGAACTCTAATTTTAATATTCAGAATAAGATTTCATTACCTACTGTGTTTCAGTTAATATCTAGATTTTCAATAAAAGTATCTAACTTAAGAATTGTAAAAAATAATTTCATTTCTTAAAACCACACATAAAAGATTATTTTTAAAATTTTACTTCACAAAAATCATCTTGGGCTCGTATTACAAAGGGAATGTTAACAGAGTTAACTTAAAATGTCTATGAAAAATTAAACATCCATATAAAAGGCAATAGTAAATTTAATAAGTTATTAACGACACATTTTGAAAATTTCCAACAGTTATATCATTTTCTTGTAGAAATTCTAACTTCACTTTATGGAAAATTAAATTTAAAGGATGGATTATTAAAGTTTAACTATATATGTAGTTCGGCAAAATAAATGCTGAAACAAGAAACTGTAAATGTTGTGTTTAATTTAAAATAAATAAGTTGATAAACACAACCATTTTTTTGAAAGAATAATGTTTGATCTCGCATAACTCTTGTTTGGCGGCCTCCATGGTGTAGTAGTTAGGATACTCGCGCACAGAAGGTTCCGGATTTTGATTCCCGGTAAGAACACAAAAAATATTTTTTCAAGCCTGGGTGTTCTGAGGTGTAATTCACCACTGCAATGGGCCTCCTGATCTGTTGTGGTGCAAAAAAATAACACAAATGATACAATTTGTTTTATTTTAATTATGAATTAAATGTTTTTTAAAACATGTAATTAAGACATTAAGTAGATAGACTCCATCTCCAATATTGTTACTGTTCTGTATTTCAAATATGTATTTTTACTTTTAATTTAAAGTTGATGTTTTACTAAAAATATTACCTCCTTCTTTGGTAGTGGCTAGAACAGGGACACTGGGTGGTCCGTTTCCCGCCCGGTTAGCAGCAGAGACGGTCACCCTGTAGCGGGTGAACTGGGCCAAGCCAGATATGGAGAAGCGAGTTGACGCGGGACCTTTCACAGTGGCGGAGCTGCTGTGGGGAATCTGGGGACCTGACGCCTCAGGGTCAGAGGCCTCTGACCAGTGAACTGTATAGCCCATCAGTTGGCCATGCCAAGCGTTCACTGGGGGAGCCTGCAAAATGTAAAAATAAATATCCATGCATTTTTCAACAGAAAAAGAGAACTTTTTTGAGAATGGAATATGGTCGGTGATACCGCAATACTGCGTAACCTCATTTTTTAATGAAAATGTTTTTGATGCATAAATTTGTTCTAGGGACTAAGGGCGTTGATATTTTTACTCTAAATGATGATAATTGTTCTAATACTCCAGCGGTATTTTTGTTTGATTATAATCGTTAGTAATATATTAACAGAATAGCTTTAGGTTCCCCTGTAAATGATATTTATTCACATACATATTACAAAAAAATAATAATGTATCCCAAACTCTTTTATTAGCTGGTTTTAGTGATCAATTTACATACTGCATATTTTTCATTTTACACACAAAGTTTCAATTCTTATTTCATAAAAAAACAACATTGAGAGGATTTCACAGGTCCGCCCTCCACTCGCAGTTATTATAAAGTCCGGGAGGAATCTTCTCCAACCACGACCCGGTTTAAACTTTTTTCTTTTCTGAAGTGTGTAAAAAAAGAACATCTTTTCATTTTATATTTTTGTCTCACCTGCCAAGTTACAATAAGCTCCCCGGCTTCTCCTGGTTGAATGTGAACATTTTGAGGGGATTCCGCTGGAGCTGAAATAATAAAATTGATTACAGATATTTTGAAATTAAAAAGTCTCATGATGGGCAAAGACGGCTTGCAAGCGCATAATTAACGACATTTCTTTTGGTGGGTATTTGTCTTCTTTGCCATTAGTCTCTAATGGCCTTTTTTTGTGATTAGACTTGATGCTATACAGAAAAATGTCATTGTGTGTGATGAGAAGATATGTTTATTGAACTCAAGTTTTAAAAACATCAATTTATTGTTTGGGTAGAGAGAAGTTTGTAGAATTACTATAACATATTGATAAATAATAATTTACGTTATTAGACTTGTTCAATAAATACACTGGAACGTAGCCATGTTTAATCATTATTTTTAAATTCATTTAATTTAAAAAAATATATATTTATTCAAATAAACGTACATTACAAAATGGAATATATTAATTCATACATATAGAAATCATAAAGGTAAAATTAGGTTTAAATAAAAATAACACATAGTTATACATAATACCCATTTTTCACAATTTTAAATAGTCGTGTTGTAGCTCTATGGTAACAAATTGAATGAACTATTAACTAAGGAAATACGTACATCTCTTTCTCACAATTTGAATCGTGATTTGTTATCTCCTTTTTCAAATTGTTCAGGAGAAATGCAATATTTGGTGAATCTGAGACACATACAGTTAGTAAAGGAGTAATGTGTATTTTTTAAAGACATGTGATGTTGTGTGATCTGAATAAATTATGAGGACACTAAAGTTTTTTTTTAAAGTTTGCTAACAAGATAGTATTTATAATTTACATTCTTCGTGTGTCTTCGCAATGATAGTATCTGTGAAGGAACTGCTCTCAATCTGGTTGACTGCCAACATTCTCATGGAGTACGTTGTATCTGGCTGCAGCCCACTCACTTCGCCTTGCTCCATAGTATCGGTTCCTTCCCTGCAATGAACGATAATTATAGTATTCATGCTGGGCATAGGAAGCAAGTTTGAAATGAGGTATCAAATTGGTTAGTAAAGATCGTAAAATATACCCAGGAAGTGAATGAAGTAGCTTTTAAACAGTTTAAATTGGCATAACGATTTAGAGTACCGATTTTAAATTGTGAATTAAAAATGATTTTTTTTGAGAAGTACTTAAAATAAATAAAATTTATTACTTAAGTTATTGATCCAGAGAAAGCTTTTAAGCATATCGGTGACGGAAATCCATCACCGCATAAAACAAATTTGTCCACTTTAGAGGAGAGAGAAAAAAACTTTTTTTTAAAAATGTATGTTCAGTAAAATTATGGCAACATATATTTTTAACATTTAAATCTTACTTTACAATTACGTATGTTTTTTATTTTTTATTTATGTGACTAGCAATGTTCGAACATATTTGAATTATTATTATGTAGGGACTCAAGTTCTTCCCAAAACTCCTTGGGAATATAATATAAAATATGAATAGTATAATAAATAATTATGATTAATACCTAATAATATGAGTGAGTTTAATACACATTTTTTAGGGATTCAAGTTTTTAACTAAGTTATTTTTTATTTAATAAATATAATTTTACATTTTTACAGCTATAAAATTTCAATTATCATATTTTTACTACAACTAAAATCCCACCAAGCCACTTTCTGTAGCTTATACTAACTTTTATAATATCATCTACATTTATAAAGACAATGACTAACATAGGTATATAATTAATAGCCGGAAAGATCAGAATATACATGTTTATACAAATAATAAATATATATTTTAAAAATGTACAGGAAAATATATGATAAATTTAAATATTTACATATTAGCTACTATTCATATATAAACTGTTGATCGAGTAGCCACTCTCTTATTTCGCTCTTATTACATTGTGAGTAAAATTTAAGTTTTAAGCTTATCAAAATGCATTTTTTCAAATTTAATCAAGTATATAATATTACTTACGTTTGGATATATATTTTTATAAGGTTTGGAAGTAATTTAACATAAAGCTGTAAGGCTCTAAAGAGTTGTAATTGTAATGACTGTTTTTATCAGAGATTATGTAGAACAAATATTTCTCTACATAATCTCTGGAAGGACAAGCAACATGTCATACATAGAATTAATGTTGTTATAGTTCTGCATTATCTCCGGGACCAGTTAGCTTTTTTTTCTTTCCTTTATTAGGGTCTTCTACCAAAACATGATCACATCGGCCAAGAACAAGTTACACGAATTTACAAATTAAGTTAACATAAAAACAAGACAAACAGAAAGGAATAAAAAAGAGACAAACAATAGACAGCAAAAATATATGTACAAGAATATCATAAAATGATAATTGTAAAAATAAACATTGAATTAAATTTTAAATTGAAATAGGCACTAACAGTAAAACCCACCAAAAACCTGAAAGCGCCTATTTAACAGAAAATAAATACTTGCAGTAAAATACATATAGGAAGATAAAACTTAATAGCTAGAAAAATTACAACAAAGTATTAAAAAAAAACACAAATCTTATAATAATGATAATTTTAGCAATTTTCATAAATAAAAGTAAGGGAGCAATAATGAAGTGAAAATATTTCATATAAACTTAGGATATAAGAGAAATTTATTGCAAAAAATAAAAAAAACAATTTAAACACATTATTTTAATGAAACAAATATTACATACCTATCCATAATAAAGAATAGTTCGAACACAAAAAAAATATAAACAGAACTTATCAATTAGCTTCAGTATTATGTCCAGAGATAATGTATATAAATTATGTCAACACATTGAAACAAAAAAATAATTCATATTCTTAATTTAAAGCTTAATGTGCCATAAACAAATATACTGTTATAGTAAACCATAACCTTTCAGAATCACTCGCAAACGAATGGAGGCTTAAAAAAAAAACATAATGCAGAAAATATCACTAAAGGTAGGTAGGTACTAGATATCTACAAAAAGAATGAAGATAGTTTGGAAAAAAAAGATATTTTTAACAATTGAAGACATGAATGGATGAAGGCTTTATGTTGCAAATTTTTTAAAATGTACTTTTATTTTTTGCATAAATGTAGATTTTATGTACAGCCCTTTCACATAAATCAAAAAGTAGCAGAAAACCATCTTGAGAGCGAATAAGAGTGATATTATTTTAACACAACTGTATATTACAGGTGTTCAAAACTTTGACCGCGGATATCTCTGCTTTATGTTTTTGTCCTAATACATCCACTCATGTCTTCAGTTAATAAAATAAAATGGTAGTCAGATGGAAGAAGGGGCCATCTGTCATTTCAAAAAATGTTCAGGTTAACTGAAATAAGACTATGAATTAATTTACAAACTAAAATATTTAAGCGTTTTGTCCGGTTTTTGTTTACTTATTTACATACCTTTTATAGTTTTTACGATTGAACTAAAGTCTTATTTTAAATATCCTGAACATTTTTGAAAATGACAGATGGTCCCTTTTGTCATCTTACTACTGAAAAAATTTCCTGGATAGGTATTTTAAATATATTCTGGATATTATTCTGATTTAGGGTAATTTTGTCCAAGATGTATTATCTTACCCGGAGATTGATTGCACAGAATGATGTTGCGATGGTTAGGTTGACAATACTAGCACTGTCCCAGGAATCTCTGGCATCGGGTCCCAAGGGTTGGTACTGAAGCAATATCCCAGTACAGGGCTGTTTCCGTCAAATGGCCTTCGCCAAGTTAGACGAACCGATCGGCTTCCTACTTGCATTACCTCGACTCTGGTTGGCGGATCTGGCCTTTCTTAAAAGTAAAATAATCCCCTTTTGACACAGTTCAAAACTTAATTTAGAAGTGGAATACCTGTGCTAGGTAAAGTAAGGATTGGAGTAGTAGTTTGAAAACTGAAATATTATGTTAAAACTAAAAACATTAATATTATTCCCGTTCAGCAGGTAGGTAATTTCAGGGTTTCTTAAAATATATTCAGTATCAAAATATGAAGAAAAAAAAAATATTCAATAAAGCAAATCCAATTTATAATATGTATTAAGAAAAAAGTTTGGTCTCTTCAGTTGTGTTTGCAGATTTCCTTAAAGTATACAAGAATCCTACCATTTCCTTTTTTTTCGTAGCGTATCATTATTTTTCAGTTCACAAGGTAAAAGTCTTACGCTTCAGGTGTCAGTCCAAGTATTATAAATTAATATTCTAGTGTAAAAACCCATTTAAAAAATAAAAAATATTTCATTTCGACCATGTTCGGATCCAAACACTAGACCATTTGCATGGGGGGCAAACGCGCTGGCCATTTTAGGCAGATTGTATGCTCTACTTATATGTTCTGTTATCTTTTTATTTTTGTGTTTTTTTAAAAAATATTTTATTCAGAACAAAGAAAAATTGTGCACGTACATACTCCTATAAACAAGTACCTAAAAACAAAATCTTCAACAAAGTTCCTACTTGCTATTCCGTAAATAAAATAATCAAATTTCATACACTAATGTCTTCCATTTGCTAATTTGTTCTTATCTTTTTCTTATTAGCTACATTTTTTATATTTTGACATGAATTACAACTTTTAAATTAACATATTACAACAGAGATAAAGAACATTTCTCCACAGGGAGTCGAATTCAGTCCTTTCTACAAAAATTTGGACAAAGTCAAAATATTGCTGATACAACATTTTACTTTGATTAGCCTTATTTTTAATAATGACAAATGCATACGTTTCCAAACAATATTGAAA